>NW_024802943.1:1105539-1234044 GCF_019175285.1 Sceloporus undulatus
TTATTTGTATCCCGCCTCTCCCTGTAAAGGATGAGTTGTTGAAGTATTCAAATCTGATGGCACATATACATGCAAACAGAGATCCTGTAGTTGTAAAGAATGTCCATACAATGCTATAACACATAAGTTCCAGCTGCATCAACTAATCCTCAGCACCCATTTAGCAAGCACTACTAGATAAAGGAAGCTACTTTATACTGGCTCAGACCACTGGTTCATGAAGCCCAGTATTGGTGACAATGACTAGCCACAATCATCCAGGGTTTTAGGTATGAGATTTTCCCCACAGCTACTGTACTTGGAAATGCACAGGGAACAAAACTGGCACCTTCCCCATACAAAACATGGGTTCTGCTACTGAGTACACTTACTTTGAGTTGCCTCTAGATACGGTAAGCCTCAGATATCAAACTAAGACCATCTCTTTGTTTTGTACCATAAAATAATGTACATAATGGCTTGTCTAAATAGAAATCCAGAAGAAATTTCAGCCTAATACCAATTGCTAAATCTCCAGCTAAAGTAGGATCAGTGAATCAATGGGATTTTTAATACTGAGTCATCATTCAGCAACCGATCTGGTGGATCTGTAGGGCTAGCAGTTGGATCTGGGGCTTTATTAACCTCCTGACAACATGAACTTTTCTGGTCTTTTTCCCACTGTGGAATTGCTTGGATAAATGGTCCCCTTCCTTTAATTGTAAGGCAGATACTAGAAATTACTTTATACAAATAGGTTTTGTTTCAATATATGCAGATTTCTAAACTATGACTCCCACATTAGAATCATAGAATCACATAATCATAGAGTTGGAAGAGACCGCAAGGGCCATCCAGTCCAACCCCCTGCCATGCAGGAAATCCAAATCAAAGCATCCCCGACAAATGGCCATCCAGCCTCCGTTTGTGGCATTCCCTCCCACGGGAGGGAATCCCAGGGAGGCCTTGGGATGAAAATTGGTGTGAGTTTGCCTGTTGGGCGATTGTATTTATTTATTTATTTATTTATATTCATTAAGAGTGTTTTATGCTGTTTTAATCCTGTTCTTAATTGTTCTGTAATTCAATTATTTTTAAACTTTTGTATAAATGATGTTTTAATTGTACTGTATCTTGTTTTTTAAATGTTGTAGGCTACCTTAGGTCCTGCATGAAGAGAAAGGCAAGATATAAATCAAATAAATAAATAAGCGACCCAACAATAGATTTGAGAAGCAGATTAAGAAGGCACATGCCGCAACTGATGAGAGACCTCCCCACTATGGTGAGAAACACTGCACTACTATTTAAATTATAAAATTCGCATCTATGCATACATTAAAAAGCCCAAGTTTCATGCAAATTTCCACCCTCCTGCATCCCCTTTCGAGTACCTCTAATCAATTAGTCACATGTGAATGGCATTGTAGCATTTTTGTTTTCCATATGGTTGCCCTTGCTATAAAGTAAACAACACAGACACTTCATAGGCATCTGCATTAAGGTAGTTAATTGCAATTGTATCCTCCCAGATGTTGTGGAGTAGTGAAGAATCCTGGCAGCTCATCCTTGAAGTAAAGGGAACAGTTTTGAGTCAAAAGGATGCATCTACACTACAGAAATAATCCAGTTTGACACCACTTTAACTGCCATGGCTCAATGCTATGGAATTCTGGGAACAACAAACTACACTTTCCAGAATTACATAGCATTGAGCCATGGCAGTTAAACTGGGTTATTTCTGCAGTGCAGATGCAGCCAAAAGTCATGCAATACTCATGCAGACTTCTGCTTAGTTTTTAAAAAGCAAGTGCTCCAACAATATTCAATATTCAGTGTAACACGATTGTACTGTATCCTGTGAAGTGAACCAATAGCCTAATCTTACCTTGGAATTATCGACCAGTCATCTGGTAGCAATCCATTAAAAATTGTTATATGTGGCCAGCAACAGAGTTTCAAGTCTGGAGGGACTTTATAGAAATAAGCATTGTGTTTGTTTTAGTTTAGGTGAAAACTTTGCTTGGAAAAAGAACAAAAGCAAAACACTTCTCCTTCCTTTTGATAAACAGCACTTATCAGATTGGCTTCACATTCTCCATTTAGCCTCATTAATCCTGAGCTGTACTTCGTTGTTCTAAGTGGAATCAAAAAATAAAATAAAATAAGTAATGACTGAATTCATTTCCGTAACTCCAGAAGAAGCAGAGTTGAGGTAATGGTGGATTAATGTTTGCTGTACTGTAACAGAAACCATCTCTTCAGCATTCCAAACCTATTTCCACCCTTAACGCGCTTTTTTTAAAAGAAAAAAAATATCCTCTTACTTCATCTTGAACATCATCCATTTGATTACTGAAGTGACCACAGATGGAAATATGGCATAATCTGGCAAACCATTAAGTCTGGGGATGATGGAAGTTGAAGTTCAAGGCAATTAAAATATGCCAGTGTATTAAACTGGCATTTAAATGCTTCTGTTTTGGTCTTGCATCCTTATACATTTAAATATAGGGAAGGATGAATACTTATCCAAATATGTAGCCGTGGTTTGTTGGTTTTGAAATGAAAGTATCTCTACGATTTTCTCCTATTTCCCTCAAACTGAAACTGATTAAACCAGACAGCTTGCAAGCGGGCCTAGTTTATTTTAACACTTTTATGGAAAAAGAAAGTATAGTTAGGAATGACGAGAGTATTTTATAGGATTCTCCACCATCACTAGTATCTCCCTGCCCTACATTTTCACACCTGTTTTATTTTACATATTAAAGTATCTATTAATCAGCTTTCTGATAAAGCATATGGCAAGCGAGATTAGGATTCTAGGCTAGTTCATCCAAACTTTATTTTGTCTCCCCTCATGGACTTCCCCCTACCTCTTCCAAGATCTTCTGCCTGAAAGGAGGACTAGAATTATCAAATAATGGTGGCTAAACAACTTGGCCACAAATACAAACCTGAAAGCCAGTATGGTGCCATAGTTATAGTGTGACTTGGCAGACCTAAATTCTAGTCCCCATTGAGGTATGAAGCTTACCTTGGGCTAGTTATATTCTTTCAGCCTAACTGGTGCTTACAGGGTTGTTGTGAGTATAAAGTGAGGTGAAGAAGAGACACAGATATGACCTTAAATTCACTAGAGGAAAAATGGAATATAAATGTAATTTACATGAATAAGCAGAATGCAATAGTTGGGTTGCCTTTTAGAGCAAAGACGGGCAAAGATTTGATTAAAGATGGCCTTCAAGATGGTGCTTGGACTGAAGTTTCAAGCATTTCTCACTACTGATTATGGGGAATAAACAGCTGGAAATTACAGTACAAGGCTAGACATTCCTCACCGGGCCCTGCTGTATGGTGTGACTATGAGCATCACAGGACTTACTCCCAATTAAATGGCTACTGAATCAAAGCCTTACACTTGATCAGGAATGGACCATTTACGACCTTTCAGATGTTGCTGGACTGTAGCTCCAAGCATTCTTCACCTTTGACTTTGCTAACTAGAGCTAGAGTTTTGAGGGCAAAACCTGAGACCTAGATGATGTCATCAAGCATTACGTATTAAGTACCAACAACAGCTGCTCACAGTTTGCCATTCAAACACCCCCTCCCCAATATTTTCCTGTTGAGAAATTAAGACAGAAATCTTAAAGACATTGCTCCCAGATGGCGGTGAAATGATCATTCCTTCTCATCTACTTTGCTTCAGTAATCAATCAATTATGCCTTGAAAATTTAACAAGATGCTGCTCTACTAGGTGAGGTGGAGATTTGAATACAACCCCTTTCCTCTTGCTTAGAGCAACCACCTCAAAACTGAAGGAGGACAGGTTGCACAGCTGTAACTTTAGTTGTTTGAGTGGTCTTTTGTGAACTCACACAAATGGGTTATCACTTGTGCAGTACTTCTTGTCTCCTGCCTGGTAGCAACCCACTAAAACTGGAGACTCAGGGCTAGGCCCAAAGATTTGGCAAATTTGGCTATGACTGGGCGGGAGGGTGGGATGCAATCCAGCAACACCTAGAAGGCTGCATGTTGTCTATCCCTGATCTTGATCTGCATGACTAACAGTAAGTGTGTGAGGACTTGATGAGCTTTCTGGTCAGTTGATGATCTCTAGGCCTCATGGATGTCACTTGATCAACCAATCCTGAAAGCAACCCATTATGGAGGCATGGAGCTTTGTCTCCCACTCTTCCTTCCCACCCAGCACAAATTAAAGTAGCTGACCAGGATCCCAGTACAATTGCCCAAATGACTCAGAAAACTGGTAGCAACCCTACCTGAAGGTGTGTGAAAGAGCAAAAAAATGTGTCCTACCACAAGCTACAGCCTGATTTACCACTGAACTCACTGTCAAAGAAAGAAGGCATGTTTCTGTCAATGAGCAATGCTGAGATTGAGAAGAGATAGCTGTGTGCACACACCTGAATGGAACAGACTGGTCTGCATGGATGCACAAGCAATCGCCTAGAAAGAAGCCAGAACAGCAAGCAGCCTAATTGGAGAAGACAGATTTCGGATAAGATTGCAATAAGCCTCTTTATGTTTCTCTAAAGGGTGATCCAGCTGGCAAGTCAGTCCCAAGAGGTGTAACTTAACGAAAGTGCTTGGCTAGAGCCAAGCAGGCAATTCCTTTCCTTTCCCAGAGTTGCTTCCTGTCTTCAGTTTTCTTCCTGGTATCTTGTAACTCATGGGCAGAGCTTTCAGATATCTACACCTTTGAATTTTCTCAGTGCTCCAAAACTACCAAGAAAATCAGACTGTGTGTGCATGTGCACGCATATGTACCTGCATATCTATGCAGGGGCACACATTGTACATAGTACTGTATGGTGTTCAAGAACATAAGTCCTACCTCAAAGAGCTTATAGTCCAAAAACTGACACACAGGAGACAATGGATACAATCTATATTCATATTCATCAATTTCTGGTTTAGATTTCAATTGATTAGTAAACATATTCATCAATTTCAATTACATGTACTAAAGCAGAGACAGTCAATTGTGATGAGTCCAGGAGACCATAGAACATTCCAGTGGCTGCACAGACTTTGAAATTATTATTATTACTATTATTATTACTACTACTACTACTACTACTAATAATAATAATAATAATATCCTGCCTTCCTCCCGGTACAGGGACTCATATACAGTGGTCCATAACACTCAGTGTTTCATAGAACTCAGACTGCCAAACATCCCTCAAAAACTGGACTAGAACTCTCCAGAAGTCCAATTCTGGTTTCCAAAAATAGAATTGTTTGATATTAAACAGTTTGCAACATGGTAGAGAGGTAACATATTTAAAAAGTGAACTGCTGCTTATTGATCTTTTCAGGAAGGATAAGGTTGAGAGGGTCAAAAGGCACAAAACAACCTCAGTGTCTAGATCCAGGGCTGCACTTTATCCATGCTTTGTTAGATCATGGAATAGTTCTATTAGGCTCTGGAGCTTTTGGACTAATGACATAACGATCATAGTAATTATAAGTTTGTGACAGGGCTTGGCAAATGTTGAGGATTCAGGGACTACTGTGGTTCCCATGGCCTCCATGCCTCACCATCCTGCACGCTGCACACACACACAAAACCCCCTCCATTAAAAAAAATTTTGCCCGCAATACCCTCACATTCCTACTAGTCAGCATGGAGAGGGCTAATTTCACCACGTGTTTCATCTTCCTGAGCTTTTTCAGACTTGGGAGAGGCCTTTTTTAAAGAACTGGGAGCGATTTAGAAGTCACATTCTTCCAGGCCACTTCCTTTTGAGGGCATAAAGGCCTCTTCCTAGGCCTACCACAGCTGGGGGGTTTAAAAGAAAGTTAGTGAAATTGCTCTTTGTGCCTTCTAGAAGTCATCTGGGGGGTAACTTACGGGCATTTTTTAAAAATGGAACCTAGTAGGTCTTGAAAGCCAAACAACAATCTGGTTGTTGCATGTGGCCCCATGGCCAACACTTTTCCCCACTCCTGTTTTGTGATGAATGTGAGTTGTCTCTACAATCCTCATTCTTACAAACCTGTACCTGTCAGAGCTTACACCACAAGAGCTAAACCATATTTTAATTCTATGAATACAATTAATCGGGAAGTTTTCTCATATATAAATCATAGCGGCAGGGAAACTGGGTACTGTCACATCTTTATGGAATGGAGAAGTGAAGCTTAACCTCCCTCAAAGGTCCTGACAAAAATCCCCTCTCTGGAGATACAATTTGCATTTAAAAGGACTTTGGCATTAGTACCAATGAAACTTTTCTTAGCAACGTGGTGTTGCTGAGTTTTGAGGAAGATTGTGGCAAAGAAAGAAAGAGTGAAACCACATTTTTAAAATTACTTTTAAAAACTATACAGTGTCCCCAGACAGGTTGTAGGAGTCTGGAAATTACAGTACAGAAAAGTAATATTTTCAGGCTCTCAAAGAAACCAAGGCTGCACAGGTTTTCCCACAGAAACATGATTAATATAACACAGAACATGTAGGTTCCATTACAGCCAAGGAATGAACACCTAATTTGGCCTTTAACACACAGTGTTTTTTCTCCTGCTGTAATGGAGCATTCCACCTTTGACCACTCTGGGAAAATCTATTGTTTTGCGTATCACAATCTCCTTCTTTGAGCTAAGGGAAGTTTGCTTTAAGCATGTTTTGCTTTAAGAGGAGACTTCTTTCCTGTATATGACTATAAATAGCTCTCGCTCCCACCATTTCTCCTATCCTCAATCACACAAAGCCTCAACAAAAACACTTAGTCTCTACAAAACAACAAACAACCCTACAAAAGCAATGAGCAGTCCCATGGTACATTAAATACCAACACATTTATCACAGATTGAGTTTTCATGGATTCCATCAGAGGCATGGAGAGTTATCCATCATTTTAGGTATATATCAGGTACATGTGTTACGACTGCAGACAAAGGGAAATTAATGCAGAAGGCACTGAAAGTGACAAGCATATTATTCACACTGGCCACTCACAAAAGTGTTGATAACACAAAGATCCCAGCAGTAAGTAAGCCAATTAGCACATGAAATGTGGTAAGAAATCATTATACCAATTCAAGTCTTTAGTGACACACCACAACTTCATTCATCACCTCTATATTTGGAGACCAAAGCAAAATATGGCATGGTAGTCCCTCCTCCCCAGAGATAACCAATGTTTGATTCCTGACTGAAATATTAAATTTGGGCTATGTCCAGGATTAAGGGGGGAAGCAGAATCTTGAACATCCACCACACACAGATTTGCAACACTTATATCGTCCCTCAAATGTATAATTTCTAAAGCCAGGAAAACACACTTTTCAAAATGAAGCTTCAACAAGTCACAGGATAACAGAAAGATGAATGAATATGATTAATGAATGAGGAAATGTATTTACTCCATCTAGGTTAGACAGGAGATGACTGAGAAGGTATAAAAGCATCTGGGTGAGGCCTATTAAAAACAAAGGGAAATCAAGACGAACAAAAAACCAAGGTATCACTCAAGCTATTTAAGTGCATTAACATAAATGGTAACTGACAGGGACATTTGGACTAGCATCCGGTAATATTTTTTTCTCTGTTACTTGAAAAAAAGGAAAAAGTATGAAGACAAGCAGACCATTACTGAAATAACTCTGGCATTGTTCAACATAAGCAAAGCAGGATAGGGAAAATATAATAAATGATTGGCCTTCTAATCCAGTAATAAGAAGGGTTTGTCAGGTTGCAGGGTTTTTCTGAAGTTAAAGATTGGCACAGCTATTTTACACACACACAGCTGGCAGAGAGATTAGGATGGGGTGAAAGTTTTTCACTGATTGAGAGGAGCTCTATTTGTCAGACAGCACATCCACCATGAAGATCCTAGCTATACCCATAGAAGGCTCTGTTGGCACAGGAAATATCACTAACAGTGTTCCTACTAATGATAGCAGAGACTTGAAAATTTACTTTTTGGATACAACATCTGGAATTTCTCAATAACTTTGCCCAGAATCCTGCAGTAGTTGCGGTTTTGGCATGGCATTTCAGACATATACCAGTGGTGGATTAGAAGTGACTTTAGATTCACCAAACTGAAGCATTCCCTCTTTCTTCAGTCCACTTAACCATGCCAGTGTGAAGCTGACATAGCAACCATTCCCCTACTTGATTTCAGTGGGAGGCAAACATTTTTAAAAAGTGATGCTTAAAAGCCAGAGACATCCATCCCTGATCTGGTTATAAGCCAGCAGCATTCTGAAAAAAGATAGTATCTTTACTATGTAAGTCTTCCTCGGTAATTTGGATTGCTCTCCCTGCTTTCTGCTCAAGGTCACTGGGGAAGAAATGTGAAGTCTATGGGTAGAGATTAAGACCAAGAGAGGAGGCTATTCTTTACTTTTAGTATCACCTCTACTTGCAAGCATAGCCTAAATTTGGATTAAAATTAGCAGAATCCCACAGAAAACACATAAACATACATCATATGGAGTAAAGAAGGTGCCTTATACTGAGTACATCAACAGTGACAGGCAGCAGATCTGTAGGGGTTTCAAGCAAGGTATCTTTCGTAGCCTAACCTGGAGATGTCGGGGTTTAAACCGGGACCTTCTGTGCATAAAACATATCTTCTACATTTTTCCTCCATCCAAAAGTACCCAAAGTTCAATAAGCTGGAGCAACAAGAGGTTTCCAATGACCAACAGTTTAAGGCCAGTAGCTGTAAATTAGAACAGAGTCTGAACAGACAAGATATGAGAGTCAGTGAACAGTCCAAGGGCCATAAATAAAATACTTATACTAGCTGAGGTCAAGAGGTGGACTGGAAGTTTGCATACAGTAGCTTGTATGGAGGAGGCTTTCCACTTTTAAAGACAACTCCACCAATGCCCACATGCCAGGTACCATTTAACTAATGTTTCACAGCTGTGAGAATGTTGCCTTTTACTGTGTTGGAGGGGAGCAGTCTGTGCCAGAAGAGGACATCATTTCTCTTGAAGGTTTGGGGTGTGTGTGTATGTGTTTCTTTCAGCTCTTCTTCTTGCTGAACTGGAGAAGGACCATCAAGCATCTACTCCAGCTGGGTAAGTATGCATCCTCTTCCTCAGATGAACTCTCTAAGGGTGCATAACAATCCAGGAGCCACCAGTCACAGATGGACTCTCTGTCAACCACCAGACACAGTTTTCTGCTCTTGTATCAGAGTAACATCTGAAAGTGATAATGGTGTCCCTAAAGCCATGCAGCATTTCTGCAGCAGTGCTGGAATTTGAATTGGGGCCTTGCTGGTTTATAACTTTTGGCCACTTAATCTCAATAGTTCTCTAAATACTTTATACAGGTAATAGCTGTGCTAACAATTAACCAAGATATACCAACATGAGTCATAGAAGCTTATTTCACACATTATTTTCCCCGTTATGGTAACTGGAAGAGGACTCTTGGGGCCGCGTGCGACTGGGGAAAATGGATTTTATCGCACAGCAAATCATCCTCAAAATGGCCCCATTCCATTCCACGGCACCATGCTGTCTCCATTCAGTGCTGAGAAGCATTAAATGTTCAGGTTGGAAGTCTTCTGACCGACCAAAATGATGCTCCTCAGCAATGAATGGGGACGGCTTGTCACTGAGGAATGGAACGGGGCCATTTTGAGGATGATTTACTGTGCGATAAAATCCATTTTTTCCTGGTTGTGCATGGCCCCGAGAGTCCCCTTCCAGTTTCCACAATGGGGAAAATAATGTGTGCGATAAAGTTCACAGAATCACATCCGAGTTTTCATAGAGCACAGTCTATGTACTCCTTTGATTAATCAGGATTGCCTAACCTTCCAACACTGAAATCCAATTATTTTTTTATTCCAACAATGAAGTTTTATTTGCCCTGTCTTACCAAGTACAGCCCCCCCTTTTCTGATTGATATCAGAAATGGCAATAATCATCATCATCATCATCATCCAGTGGGAGAACATTGCAACTTCTAGGAACAATATTTTGTCTTTAATTTAAAAATGGCTATTCTTGAACAAAAGAACTTCAAGGGCAGATATCAACACAAAAACAGCTGGACAAAGAGTTCATCTCTGTTTCCTACAACCTGAAAAGGGACAAAGGTGTGTGTCTATGTGTTTTAAAATTACAGTACATGTATTAATCAGCTTGTCAGTGTGAGCTGTGCTACATTATCTTCCAACAACTTCCACCGCATGTTACAGTATATTTGTGAATGGCCTGTGTTAGGGTAATTACTGCCTGTATTTCTTGTGCTTTAGTGCCCTCCAACTTCACACCCATCATCACCATGTATGTAAATTCACCAAATGAGAATAACACTTCATGCCTCAGATGAAACAAGCTGTTCTTCGCAAAGATTTGTTGTTGTTATTTGTCATCAAGTTGACTTCAGCTTACAGCAGTCCTATGAATGATAGACTTCCAAGAGCCTAGTCATCAACTACCCTGCTGAGGTCTTATAAACTCAGGCTGTGGTTCCCTTTGTTCAGTCAATCAACCCCTAGTGTGATCTTCCTCTGTTCCTACTGCCTTCCATTGTACCAAGCATTTTAATCTTTTCCATTTTGCAATATGTCCGAAGTATGACAGCCTCAGTTTAGTCACAACTCACCAAAGATTATGCCATAATAAATAAATTAGTCCATTCAGGTGCCACAAGACGTCTGGTTGCTTTGCAACACAACAAACTCTCTGGAAGCTATCATGTAGTGTATGTAATGGGGGTGAAAAAGACCACCCCTTTGCACCACTGCACAGGCAACTTCAGAGCGTGGTGTTTTGATGCCACATACTGTGAAGTCACCCAGAAGCCAGCTTCCAGCTGCCCACACGTAGCCCAGCTTCCAGGCACTCCAGCAGTGCAGCATTTTTTTTGTCTCAAGCTACCACAACACCATAAAGCTGGCTTCCATCTGCAGCGGGGTGGGAAAAGCCAGCTTTTTGCTGGCACTAAAGGGAGTGGCTCTCTGCTGCTCATTTTTCAGCTGGCAAAAAGGCAGATTAGAGCTGTGGCATGTGGTTGCCACAACCACAATCCAGCTTTGTCAGGGGCGGTTGAAGCCGCCCCTTCAGGGCGGTCTGTTTTGCCCCATAGTTAGGATTTTTCCTTATACCTTTGAAACTTCTGACATATTCAATGACAGTATGTCTTTCCAATGTGGATTGATTAACATAAAACATATCTTATTAGGAAAAGCTATTAGTCTTCCTCATAAAGCATCTTCAGTCAGTGAGGGTAAATCATAGCTAAGCTACCAGTACTGTGTGAGATTTCAATAAAGGGTAGAACATTGTCCATCACATTGTTTTTCAGTATCTTGTGATTAACACAGGGATGGTGCCATTTTGTCTTTCTGCCTCAGGCACCAGAATACCTTTGGCAATCTCTGATCATCCCAGTGTTTAGCAAAGAAAGGCCACCACATCTCTCTCTGCCAAGGTCACACCTGACATGGGCTAGTGTCCTTTCATATATAATAAATCACCCTGGCATGTCTTTTGCTGCATATTTGTGAGCGTGCCCATACATATGTTGAATTGTTTCTTCAAATAGCGTGACTATAATTATTAACTATCCTGACAGGCATACCAGCACAACTGAAGGCAAGGGTGAATGGCCATTGCTTGGAGCTAATGAATGACAGTGATTTTCTGCTGCAGCAGTATTCAAAAAGATATCCATGTTAGTCTGTTTTAGCATTAAAAGACATAACGGGTTTGCAGCATCTGATGGAGTGGACTTGAGTTTATGAAAGCTTATGCTAGAAATTTCTTCAGCAAGCCACCTTTCACCCTTTGAAGCCTCCTGAATCACAATGGTAAAGGATCAGTCCAGGGGTGTGAAACTTGTAGCCCTCCAAATACTGTTGGACCACAACTTTCACAACTTCCATCATCCCTCACACTGATTGTATTTCCTGAGACTTATGGAGATTACAAACCAACATCTTAATTATTTTTCATCTAGCAACAACTTTGTTGTTATTTTTTAAATTATCTTATGTTGAAGTGTGTGTGTGTGTGTGTGTGTGTGTGTGTGTTTAAAAAAAAACACCAAAGTGTATCCTAACTACTAGGTAACCAAATTACCACAGAATAACCCAAAATTTACTTTAACTGGATGTTCAAAGTATACCAGTTTCTCCTTGATTTCATATGAGCAATATTTGTAACCTGTTATTGCAATCCAGTTTGTTTATCTTTGGGTTATTTAGGTTGTGATTTAATGTAACTACTACCAGAACTAGAAAATTTACTTTTTAAAAGCAAGTTGTTCTCATTATGTGTTATAATGCTTTGTGGTGGATGATTCATTACCCATTAAATGGCTCGTTGCTTTTTGTTACTTTTTCTTGGGGGGAAATTAAGAAATGATAAGAGAATAGTGCATAACTATTGAAATATTCCATTCAAGGTGCTTCTAAAATGACCTTAAAATAACTAGAAAGGGTAACTACAGAACATTACTCACCAAATATTATTTCCATATGCTGTATTACTTTTCAAATGTAACTTCACTAGAGCTACCTTACAAAAAATAATAAACTGTTGCAAGAAACTGTGCTATTTGTAATTGTTACTTCCAAATTCTGACCATCAGCAGCAGCCACACACCAAGAAAGGCAGCTATTACTTGCAATACGAGTGTATCTTGCCAGTACAGCCTTCATAATCAGATTGGGTCTTGTTTCAGTAGCATGCCAAAGTTTCCACTTGTCAGGTTGAGTTTGAACCAAGGAAAAAAGTGCTTCTTCATTTTTTAAAGTAGGTACATACTGCATACTGCACAGAGATCCTTGGGTATTGAAAGGGATATAAATTTTCTAATATAATAACAACTGGTGAAGGAGCGGTTAACCCTGTGAGAGGAAGCGGTGTTAGTCCTGTTATGGCTCTTCAGCAAATTTAAAGAATTTTTTTTCTTCTTAATGGCTGGGCACAACAACCAGTCATTAAAACCGAAAGGAAACCAAACATCTGTATGTACAGTGTGCATATAAGTACCTTAGTGCAGAAGTGGACTAAGCAGATGAGGGCACACAGACAAACAGAAGTTTTGGATATATTCTTTAAGATTCTAGTTAAGACTGGTTTTATTTATTTTTTTGAGAAGTGAGATTGGAAGTAGTGTGATAAATTTGATGTTAATGTGTTAAAGAGTGAGTGTATGTGTATATTTACAATTAATCTATTGTTTTATATGTATTTTGTTATTATCCTGTAGAATGTATGCCTTTGGCAGGTTTCATTTTTATCAATTTTTTAATTGTATGTACAGCGCTGTGTAAATCCACAGTACTATATAAATAAAGTTTAATAATAATAATAATAATAATCAAGATGATGAAGTACAATACATCCCCCCTATGAAATAATGCTACATTATTTTTCACCCCTCTCTTCCAGTACCTTCTCTGTTGTTTTCATCAGAGTTTTTCACTCAACAATAGGCAGCAGAGGTAACAGTAAACAATGTAAAGCATGACAGGCAGCCAAGAACAGGAGAAAAAGAGGAAGCCTGTGGTACACTGTTTTGTCATGCAAGAGACACACAAGAGAAAGAAGCTGCAGAATAGTGGGAGGATGAGAATGGATGTGCAATGAGATACAGACAATGAGAAAGAGAGAGAAGGGAAAAGAGTGGTTGGAGGAATTAAGGGACAGACAGAAACGGGGTGAGGGGAATAAGGAATAATGGATAGAATATACAAAGGTGATGAAAACACAGAGAAAGCTACTAAACCAAAGAGTGAATAGAGAAAACAGGATGACACAAATGGAAAGTGACAATTCAATTAAAGGTTGTTGTTTCCTGGATCCTTCCTCTGTGTGTGCATTTGATTTTAACTCACTCCCTTTTGTTGGGTGACTGGATGAGAAATTGTTACTGTTCTTGTGTGTCTTCAAGTCATTTCTGACTTATGGCAACCCTCATGTGAACCTATCATGGGGGTTTCTTGGCATGTTTCTTCAGAGGGGGTTTGCCAATGGCATCCTTTAAGGCTGAGAGAGTGTGATTTGTCCTAATGGATTTACATAGCTGAGCCAGGATTTGAATCCTGGTCTTCAAAGTCTTTGTTCAATGCTCAAACCACTACACCATGCTGTCTCTATGATTTTCCAAAATTCATCCTGCTATTTTCCTCTTTACTGAAAAGAACTGAGACCTTCTTGGGTCCTGGGGATGGAGCAGAACATGGATGGGATTTCCCCCCTTCACTCCAGTGAGGCTTTTAGTGTAGCAATGCAGCAAATTTAAATGAACAAGTTGGAATGAATGCAAGTGTAATAAACAGCACAACATTTATGTAAAATTTGTAGCTTTTTAGTGACACTTTTCCATTGACTTCTCTACCTCTGGTTAACAAAAGCCTCAACAAGATCCACAATCATTATGTGGATGGACATCTTCAGAGACATGTACACAACTATTGATGATGATGATGATTTATTTATACCCCACTCTTCAGCCAAAAGGCTGTCAGAGCAGAGAGCACTGGAACACCCTGCAATTGTTGACTGTATATAATATGCAATAACTTGATCTGATGTACTTGCCAATGAAAATGTTAATGTTTTCCAGTCAACAAAATACTAACATTCAGTTAACAGACTGTTTAAAACAGGGGTAGGCAACCTGCGGCCCGCGAGCCGGATGCGGCCCAGCGAGGCCTTGGGACTGGCCCCAGCCCGGTTCTGCCGCCGATTGCCGCCGGGGCCTTTGGCCTCTCGTGCGCAGGGGCAAGGGGGGCAATTGTCTATAGACGCCTCAGAAACATGCATTTATATTAACATTTTTTAAAAAATCAGCAAAAAATTTTGCGTGTCCTCCACTTTTTTAAAAAAAGTGTCCACCGTTTGAAAATGTTGTCCTATATTTGCCCCGGTTTATTTATTTATTTATTTTTAAATTATTTAATTATTTATTTTTTGGCTTCTGCCCCCCAGTTGTCTGAGGGACAGCAACCCGGCCCCCGGCTCAAAAAGGTTGCCTACCCCTGGTTTAAAACATATGTCTCCTATTTCTTTGCTGCACATGAAAGAGAGGGGCAGACCCTTCTAGGGCCATTATCACACAACGAAAACTTCCAGGCAAACCAATGCCATCCCAAGGCCAATCATGCATATTCATGTTAATTTGCAAAAGATTACCACACGCAATTGCTGTGATTGCGCAGTCATTCCAGGCCAATCCTAGGTCAATCCAAAAATAGGTAAATTTGATGAACTAGCAAATTCACAAATCTTAGTCCAAGGTTAATTTGCAGTCAATTCAATGTGGTGCTGGTGTGGAATGCAAGTTTGTGTCGGCCCTGGTATCCCCTCCCCCCAAACTTGAAGGTACCACATATCCCATGGTGCGGCGCTGCAATTTTGCAGTAGTCCTTCTGCTTCTAGTGCTGGCGAGGAGGGGAAAAGCGGCTGTTTCTGATGCCGCTGGGGAAAGGGCTACTGCGGAATGAACATATTCACGTTTTAACATGGACATAGCAGTGCATGATTTATGCCCCCAATGCCGCAGGGGAAAGACTGCAGAGACCCATAGAAAGGCAGCTTGTTTGGATGCAAAACAAACAAACAAACAAACGGAATATAAAGCCCATGGAAAGGCAGCTTGTTTGCATGTAAAAATATATGCATATGTATATATATACACACACACATATACACAGATACATATATAGAGATGTTTATATTTCCATATATGTATATGCCCACTCATGTCCATGGCTCGCCCATTGGGGGCGTTGTGTGTGCATGCATATATATGTGTGCACCCGAGCTGTCACCCGAGAGCCGCGGCCTATGAATCCCAGAGGGAACTCTGGGATGCATAGGCCACGGCTCCCTTCCCTTCATTTGTCTTCCCTTCAGGAAGAAACCGAAGGGAAGACAAGCAAAGGGAAGGTTGGCTGTCACCCATTTGGGAGTTCCCTCTGGGATGCATTGGCAGCATTCTCCCAAATGGGCAACCTTCCCTTCGCTTCCCCTCCCCTTCTATTCCTTGCCAAGTGGAGATCCCTCTCTTCCTGGCAAGGAATAGAGGGGTAAGGGAGGGTTGCCCATTTGGGAGAATGCTGCCGATGCATCCCAGAGGGAACTCTGGGAAGCATCAGCCTCGCTCTCCCAAATGAGTGACAGCCGCCTTCCCTTCACTTGTCTTCCCTTCGGTTTCTTCATGAAAGGAAAACAAACGAAGGGAAGGGAGCCATGGCCTATGCATTCCAGAGTTCCCTCTTGGGTGACAACCGGCCTTCACTTCATTTGTCTTCCCTTCGGTTTCTTCCTGAAGGGAAGACAAACAAAGGGAAGGTTGTCCGTTTGGGAGAGAGTCGAGGCCTGGGGGGGGGGTATGTGTGCATGTATATGTATGTGTGAACACAAATATATGTGTGTGTGTGTGTGTGTGCGTGTGCTTCCATATTCCCATACATAAATGCATGGAGAAGAAGAAACACAAAGCAATCATTCACTTGAAACAGAAACCAGGAAGTGCCCCCTTCTTCACCACAGAAGTGCAAGGGTTCACAATGCGTTCAGAGCCACACTGAGCATGTGCATGGGTACCAATTCAAATTGGTGAATCCGCATGGTATGTACTGTTGTGATAATTTATTTTGCACTTGCTCTGCTTTGCCTATGGAATGACCACAATTTTGCTCTTCACATGTGATAATTAATCACGTGAATTGGCTAATTTTTGAATTGGATTTACTTTCCCTTTCCTTTGGGATGGGGTACATTTCCCTCGTATGATAGTGGCCTAGTTTTCTTTTCAGCCTGCAATCTTTCCACATGCTGGGAACTCATAGGACTTGCTATGAAGAATACTATTCTTAACAGCTTCTTGTAAGATGTAAAAGGACTTTCTCAACAGAAGCTACAAACAAAGAAGGATGATGTAATTTAGAGGTGGGTGGAACAATATTCCTCTGTATAATCCACAAAGATATTTGCAGGACACAGGGAGACATGTGTAGCACAATCCTAAGTATGGGCCTGAACAGACAGGCCAAAATAAAGCTGCTTTGGGTCATTTTGGAGGTATGCTATTTAAATGATGCATGTGTCCTAAGCAGCCAGAAGCCACACCAAAGCCAGGTTCCAGTCCTAAGGACTGGAACACAGCTTTGGTGCAGCTTCTGGCCTCTTAAAATGTGTGTCATTTAAACAGTTATACCTTCAAAGTGACCCGAAGCAGCTTTATTTTGGCCTGCCTGTACAGGCCCTCAGTTAATTTAGAGGAGGGCTTAAAGCAATGGCCAGAATCTTATTGGGGCTTTACTATGACTGGCTTGCATAAATATATCTCTGAGACCTTCACATGCAACTTCTACTCCAGGTTGCACAGCAGGCCACATTAAAAAAACACATATGCGGACAAATGTCTGAAGTAGCCATTGAATTAATGGGTCTACTCTAGTCAAGACTAACAATAGGATTTAGGCCATAGTCCTAAGACATAAAACCACCACAGTAGGCAAGTATTATCTATAGGAGAAAGTTGTATTATAGAACAGTCATACTGAATACAAATAAAATGTATCAATGTAGGGTGAGACAGCACAACTCCCCTTGGCTTATGGCAATAGTACATATACCTTATGTGTCTCTTCTCTAAAATGATTCCCACGGTGAAACAATTGTATGTTTTACTGTGCCTGGTGCCTTAAAACCTTTATTGTTGTGTGCAAAACGACCCCTTATGACACAGATAGCTATCAAGATGTGTTTATGTCAGAAGAAGACAGCTCATGCCTGGAAATGTTCTTTTGTGTAAAATGTCAGAGTGAGGAGGAGGGAGCATACCCACTTGGGTATGCAGATGTAGTCTGATAACAATTTAATTTGTGTGGAAGCATTCAAAAGGTCCTCCAGGGAATTAGAACCAGTGAGTGGTCTTCAACAAATTATCTTCTGACTGCTTGGGGATTTTCACTATCAGAGGGTGAGAGATACAATCAGTAACTTGGAAATCAAAGGTTTTGCTGTCCCTGGGGTATTGCTATGACAGGTCTCTGTTGCGATGCCAAAAACATGAAAAAGAGTGCAATGGGACAAAGCCAGAGTATTTTAAGCCTTGCCAGAAGGCATGAAACATATTGGGCAAGTGAGAGTCCAGAAATTACACAGCAGTGGTGGGGAACCTGAGCACTCCATATATTTTGAACTTCCAGAAGCCTCCACCTGCATAGCCAGTGGTAAGAGATTGTGAGAGCGATATAGTCCCAAAATCTGGAGAGCTACTGGATAAATTTGGATTGGGATTATTCAGGATCCCCCCCCCTTCAAGTGTGTGTTTTCGTAAAAATATCTTCTTGTTTAAGATACAGACTTGGAGAAAAGTAGGATACGAATGTTATGAAGTTCCATGATAACAAGCCTTCAAGGTATTTTATACAAAAATTAAAACAATTTACAATAAATTCCCCTAAAATCACAGATAAGCCAGTTGACAGCAGCACAGAGCAATGTAATACATCAAAGCTCCTGCAAACAAAACAGCTTTTTTTAAATGTCACCATTTATCCAGCAGATCAAATTGGATCTCAGCGGAAATGAGGCTCAATCAAGTTATGGTGGCACAAAGTGAATTTATAAACTGACACAATTTGGCTTTGATGGAGGTAAAACACAGAAAACAATTTAGCAGTGTTTTCATTTGCTGGTATACAAGCAGGGAGAACTGATCACGACTAAGAAATAACAAATGATCATTGAGATATAAATAAAAGAAATAGCGTGACCAGCATTACAGCCAAACACTAGTGTGAGTACCCCATAAACACTTGCATTGAAAGTAGAGCATGAAACAGTTTTATAACAGTCAAATACGAGGCATTAACTAAAACACAGAACTGTTTCTTTTACAAGCAGAACTATGCCATACATGATACAGCAGAAAAAGAAAGGGGAGAGGGACATACTCACAGATACCAAGATAATGCTGGTACCACGAGCACAAGAGAATACACATAAAATGAGTTTCTGAATAAGGAAAGCTTGTTAGAAATGAACCAGCTGGGTAAGGATTTGAAAGGGGTAGCAAAGGGGAATACTGGCCATCTATAGGCCTGGCTTTCACCACAACTCTTGTACAGGGTAGGCAAGGTTGCTTCTGGTAGCAGATTGTTGAGTGTCTGTCATGAAAAGGCAGAAAATTATTAGCTATTTATTTTGTACTGCATTTGCACTGCTAGACATGGAAAAGTACACCTGGGTGGGAATTGCCTAACCAAGTTATTGCTTACATAACTTGGTGGTCATTGGGTACTATCTACTTTAACTTGGAGAGGGCACTGGCAGTTTTGCTCCTGTTCAGGCAGTAAAGTGTCTTTGGCTTGATGATTGTCATGTTTTGTTTTTTGATACATACACCCCATTAAAAATGATGTGTTCACTTTTAACACCACCCAATATTAACACTTATTTTTCATAAATGAAATCACAGGGCAGGAAGGAACCTGAGGTTCATCTAGTCAGGATGAACAGCATATGGCCTGTAGGCTATACATAGCTGCCACCCTGTTCTATGGCCTCTGAGCCATATTGAACACCTATGGCCAAAAGAGAGAGACAAAACAAAAATATTCTGACCTGGAAAGCCTCTAAGAGTGGTGATCTTTTCTGAACCCGAGCTCAGCACATCACAAATTTTAACAGGAGCCCTTATACAAGAACAGAGTAACCCACCTCTTCCTCAATGTTTAGCATTTTATGGCACAAAGGGGATGGCGTAGAGGTGGAGCCAAGACAAATCCCATTTCTGAAATTATGGCTGTGAGTGTTGTTGCTGTGTAGACAAAGGTGTAACACCTCTACACACTAGACTGGGAGGAACCTCAGGTTTGGAGTACAAAAGAGCTTTACAGAGGAAATCTAAACTAGGAGAAAATAATCCCCAAAATAATCAAGTAAGGGTTTTTCGGGCTATGTGACCATGTTCTAGAAGAGTTTATTCCTGATGTTTCGCCAGGATCTGTGACTGGCAGCTTCAGAGAATGCTGTCCTGGAAGAGAGTGGATATAGCATTCAGGACAGCATTCTCTGAAGATGCCAGCCACAGATCCTGGCAAAACATCAGGAATAAATTCTTCTAGAATATGGCCACATAGCCCAACCCCCCCCCCCCCCAAAAAAAACTATGGCCCATTACAAACAGGCATAAAGTACTGACTGGGTCCATATTAGGATTGGAAAGGGGTGTCACTTCCAGACGCCCCTAACCCTAATACGGACCGAGTCAGTACAAAATGGTGGTGCCCATTTCACACGGGGGCCGCCATCTTTATGTAGCGGACACACTGCGTCCGCACGTTGCACAGCACATGATGCTGCGAGTGCGCCATTGGCGCCTCACGGTGTCATATCCACACCACAAAGAGAAGCACCATTTTGGCGCTTCTTATTTGCAGTGCGGAGGAGCCTCGTGTTTTGGACGCTGGGGCTCCTCTGTGCTGCAAATTAAGGCGACGGCAGACCACCCCTTCTGGGCGGTCTGTAACATGCCTATGGATGCTGGCCATGAAAGCCTTTGACTTCACAATCCAGTAAAGACTACACATGTCCCAGGAAGACATTAGATGCTGATTGACTGTTGGGGGTGAGAGACTGGAAAGGAGAACTGAAATGGAGGGGAGGATGGGGTTGCTGGAAACCTGAACAAAGAGCATTCACACCTCAATATTATGCTGCAGTTCTCTTTTAACTAAATTTTCCCAGTAGCTTGCCCATTCATTTAAAAAAATGATATTTTCACCACCTATCTTTCCCACCAGATGTTTTTGCCCAGTATGCAATGGATTCCTGCTTATAGCCTGGAAAGTTAGTACAGATGATCAAGATACTTTTGCTTGAATCAGACAACTCATTAAAGGGTAGTTTGATTGTCTATACAGTTGAGCCATGGTTTCAAAACAGCAGAATGATGGGCAATATTCTTAGGCTGGTTGAAAATGGGGACAGGAAGAACAGTAGGTAAGCAACAGATAGGGTAAGAGTAGTACTTGTTATGCCCTACATCTCTGTCTTCCTCAGGAAATATAGCACTGGATGCTTGTTAACTCAACACAATGAGTATGGAAAATTAAAGTAACAGCCTCTACTAATCCTTTCTAGTTTACTAGCTTACTCTCATAAGAAGCTGTGACCTTCTCTTTCAGATTTCATTCTGATGATTGTCATTAGTATAGTCATAACCTTGAGGCTTAGAGCTACTTTGGACATTATTTAAAAGTCTGACAAATGGATTGCAAGTGCCTTGCGCTGTTAAGTGTTTGCTCTTTTACTGTAGCGTTTGAAGGTGAGTATGTCTGAGGAAGCTGAAATGGTATCCATGCTTTTAAAAGGGCTGTATGTTCCTTCCTCCCACTGAGCTCCCTTTAGAACAGTGGTTCCCAACCTTCCTAATGCCGCGACCCTTTAATACAGTTTCTCATGTTGTGGTGACCCCCAAGCATAACATTATTTTCATTGCTACATGCAAATATGTGTTTTCCAGTGGTCTTAAGTGACCCCTGTGAAAGGGTCATTCGACCCCCAAAGGGGTCCCGACCCACAGGTTGGGAACCACTGCTTTAGCAGATTATAGATCAAGGTGTTCTGGTCTATGAGGGACAGAGGAGCAACCAGGCACAGCTCCATTGTGTCTTGGCTCAGCAGTGTGCTGAGAGCTGCTCCCTCCATGTTCCAGCTGTAATTGTTCTAGCCTCTGAGGAAGAGAAGAGCAACTAGCATCTGCTGGATGTAATCTCCCCTTTCACTGCCATTATCTTCCTCTTATGGGCCATCTCCTATTTAATTTGTAAGCCTGAGGGACTATATACCCCCAAAAGGCATCAGATCTTTTCTAGA
The DNA here is from genome assembly GCF_019175285.1 of Sceloporus undulatus. Taxonomy (NCBI): domain Eukaryota; kingdom Metazoa; phylum Chordata; class Lepidosauria; order Squamata; family Phrynosomatidae; genus Sceloporus; species Sceloporus undulatus. The sequence continues at coordinate 1,127,379 of NW_024802943.1, forward strand.
TCTTGGAAACTAAGGCAGATCAGCCCTGGTTAATTCTTGGATGGGAGACTACCAATGAATGTCAGGTACTGTATGCTATATTACAGAGGGAGGAACTGATAAAACTACCTCTGAGTATTCCTTGCTTAAGAAAACCCTATAAAATTCATGGGTTTGCCATAAATTTAAAGGTGACTTGAAGGCACAAGCCTGAAGGTGAGGAACTATCAGATTAACAATTTTTAAGCCAATCTGGAACCTTTCAGGCTAAAAGGCAGGATATAAATATTCTAAATAAATAAATAAAGTTGAACAAATTCTGAACTTTAAAAAAATGTATCAAAGTTCTGTAACCTCTACTTCAAAAAAAGATAAAGACAATGTCCAGTAATTTGTGCTACTTTTCTTATTTTGCATGGACAATTTATTTATATATTTTTACTATTTTTGGAGTTCATTCTGGTTTTAGTAGTTCTATACAGAGCTTTAAAATTACTTTTAGTTTACAGCTCTCAAAATCCTTCAGCTGGCTATGGACTTGCTGAGAGTGTTCTGGGACTACAAGTATCTGACTTTCCCAGGCGGTCAAGGCTGGAGAGGGCAGCGGGGTTGAAGTTGATTTGCAATTTCTGTTTTAAAATACTGTAATACTATTTCCAAGCTCTGCTCATATGGAAGATGAAGAAGTTAATCGCACACTGTTGAGCCCTCTCTACAGAAATCTCAAGAGGAAAACCAGCATCTTACTGCCAATGAAGGGCCAAGGAAATATTAAAGACATGCTAAATTTCACGTACCTTGGATCAAACATTGATCAGAAAATACACTGCAGTCAAGAAATAAGAAGACAACTAGGAATGGGAAGGGCAGCTATGAAAAAACTAGACAAGAAGAGTACAGACATACGTACTGTACAAGTGAGCATTAAAGTTTAAAGTTGTCCAATCCATTGTACTCCCTGTCACCATGTACAAATGTGAGAGCTGAACAGTGAAGAAAGTGGATAATAAAAAAATCGACTCATTTCAAATGTGGTGGTGGTGAAGAATGGAGAGGATATCATGGACAGTCAAAAAGAGAAATCCATGGGTCCAAGAGCAGATCAAGCCTGAACTCTCCCTGTAAGCTCTCCCTAATATTAGGAATGCAGGGCAGGCATCATGCTGTTCAGATGACAGCAGAGCTTTGAAATTTTAATGTGCTGGAAACACCACTGGCTGTATTGACAGAGAGATTCTAAAAACTGCAGTCTATAAAGTACCTTTTCCAATCTCTGGTGTAGATATAAGACAGGCAAGCAAAGGGTTATACAGTCCCTTTCCCATCTCTTATCTAGTCTTTCCCTAAGCAATTTTTTTCTGTTACAGCTGATTTTCAAATCTTCAGGGAAGCCTTGCATGTGTTCACATCAATGTACAGTTTGGCTCATTTTTAAACCTTTCTTCCATCCGTGTGGTCTCTTCCAACTCTATGATTCTATGATTCTAAGATGCTAGCAGGCATTGCACTCACACCACTGCATGTATCTTCATAATCATAAGGGCTATAATCTTGGCTTTAAAAAAGACATACAAAACAACAACAGTGTCCTAAGCAGCTGAATTTTGCCCTCCAAAACAGCGAAGCAAGGCACATCATGAGCTTGCTGTTTATGCATTTGGTATCATTCAAGCCTTTGTGTGGTGTTGTTATTGTTTACAAATGCAATGCAAATTCCTATGCACATGTAGTCAGAGCTAAATTCTACTCACTGCAGCCTTCAAAGGTCTCTTACAGCAGAATTCTGTTCAGATTTAATTGGAACTAAGTCCCACTTTTAGAAGTAAATTCAATAAAACTAAATATGCCAACATGAGCTTACCGTTTCAGCCTGGAACAGATCACTAGTAAATGCTCATGTTCTATTACAGGGAAGATGTTTTCAATAAAACATACATTCTAGTAAATAATTTGCTATATATTCTTACTACCAATAATGCATTTTCAAAAAAATGATGGGGCACCTGTGAAAATACATAGTCTGAAGAGTTGCCTTGGGTCCAAACATCTGTTGACCTGCACTAGTTTGAAATAGGGACTCTGCAATGAAATGTGGAGTGTTTGGCACCTACAGAGGAGTCAGGCATCTGGAGGCTTTTATCTAGCTTTGCACGCAGCAGACATTAATGCTCTGGTCTCTCTCATGCACAGCTGAAGATTGCACATCTTTCTGCCTCTGGACATTCCCCTTTGGACTTTCCATGGCATTTGCGCTTCTAATATCATCTCATTCTGAAGAAACCACTGATGGGTGAAGTACTTCCTTCATAGGTCTTGAAAATGATGGCCACAACCTGCAGCTAGCTTAGAATAAAATTATTTATTTATCCATAGATAGAATTGGCCTATACAGACTGTGCTGATTATTAGAATATTCAATCTGTGCTGATTATTAGAATATTTTGCACATATTGCAAAGTTCTAACCCTCCTCCTCCTTCTCTCTAATAGCTAATTCATTCTATGGATCATTAAAAGGTAATATAAAATGTATTTTTTAAACACTGAAGCTTGCAAAAGCATAACAGTTCTACTGGGAGACTCTGAGGCAAGGGCTAGAAGCACACAAAAAAATTTCAATGGGCACCAAATGTGCTTACTAACCACACAGTGCTAACAATGTCTATTGGGGAAGCACTGAGAACATCATGGAGGTGACAGGATGGAATGATGTGTCCTGTAAAGAGTCATAGTTGGTTTATTGATGCTATGTGCCTTCAAGTCATTTCTGAGTTATGGCAGCTCTAAGGTGAAGCTTAGGGTTTTTCTTGGCATCATTTGTTCACAGAGAGTTTGCCCTTGCCTTTTTCCGTGGCTAAAAGAGAGTGATTTGGCTCAATTCACTTAGTGGGCTTCCATGGCCAAGTGAGGATTAGAACCGTGGTCTCCCAGTATCCTAATCCAATGGTTCCCAACCTTTGGTCCTCTATTTGTTTAGGACTTCAGGTTTCAGAAGCCACAGTCAATTTGGTCAACAGTCAGGAATTATGGGAGCTGAAGTCTAAAACCTCTGGAAGACCAATGGTTGCAAACCACTGTCCAATGTCAAATACTCAAACCACAACACTACACTGGCTAGCTGAAATCCTGAACTGGAGCACTCTACTGTGAAGAGTTACTGCTAATCAAAATGAATTGTCTATCTGGACTAGACATGACTCGTCTAAGATGGCACCCAATGTTTCACAACATACCATAGGACGAACATTTTCTATCATCACAACCTAATGCTACCAAGGTAATGTGAAGATGAAAGGTAAGGGAGAGCCATGTATGCCACTCTGAGCTCCGTTGAAGAAATGCAAGCTAGGAACTATCTTGATGACAACCAACAAGTGTTTCTGTATGTACTGGAAAGGTGAATTAGACTGGACTAACCTGGACTGGAGGGGATGCTATTACTAACTAGTTATTTTAATTAACTCCTTTTTTTCACTATTTTAAACATGGCTCCTACCTAAACTGGGAAGGACAGTGTGGGATACAAATTATAATTTCACTGAATTTTATGAAGGAGAATAATAAGGAAGAAGAAGGAAACGGTAGGGCCACTGCGTGGAGAAGATGGCAAAATGCTAACAGAAGACAGAGAAAAGGCAGAATTACTCAACACCTTCTTTGCCTCAGTCTTCTCAGGGTGTTCAACCTGAGGATAATGGAGCAGAGGACAGAATAGGGGAATTTCAGCACAGAATAAGTAAAGAGATAGTAGAGGAACACCTTATTAATCTAAATGAATTTAAGTCTCCGGGACCAGATGAACTCCATCCAAGGGTATTAAAAGAACTGGCAAATGTAATATCGGAGCCATTGGCAATAATCTTTGAAAACTCCTGCAAAACAGGAGAGATCCCAGCAGACTGGCGGAGGGCAAACGTTGTCCCCATCTTCAAAAAGGGGAAAAAAGAGGATCCCAATAATTATCGTCCAGTTAGTCTGACATCAGTACTAGGAAAGATTCTGGAGCAGATCATTAAACAGAGAGTCTGTGAACATCTAGAAGGCAATGCCATAATTACAAAAAGTCAACATGGGTTTCAGAGAAACAAGTCATGCCAGACAAACCTAATCTCTTTCTTTGATAAAATTACCAGCTTGGTAGATGAAGGGAATGCTGTGGATATAGTATATCTTGATTTCAGTAAGGCCTTTGACAAAGTTCCCCATGACATTCTTGCAAACAAGCTTGTAAAATGTGGGCTAGACAAAGGAACTGTTAAATGGATCTGTAATTGGTTGACCGGCCAAACCCAAAGGGTGCTCAACAATGGCTCCTTTTCATCCTGGAGAAAAGTGACCAGTGGGGTCCCACAGGGCTCTGTCCTGGTCCCAGTGCTATTCAACATCTTTATCAATGACCTGGATGACAGAATTGGGAGCATACTTATCAAATTTGCAGATGATACCAAATTAGGGGGAATAGCTAATACCCCAGAGGACAGGATCAAGATTCAAAATGACCTGAATAGACTAGAAAGCTGGGCCAAAGCTAACAAAATGAAATTCAACACGGAGAAATGTAAGGTATTGCACTTAGGGAGGAAAAATAAAATGCACAGATATAGGATGAGTGACACCTGGCTGAATGAAACTACGTGTGAAAGGGATCTAGGAGTCCAAGTAGACCACAAGTTGAACATGAGTGAACAGTGTGATGCGGCAGCTATTTTAGGCTGCATGAATAGAAGTATAGTGTCTAGATCAAGAGAAGTAATAGTGCCACTGTATTCTGCTTTGGTCAGGCCCCACCTAGAATATTGTGTCCAGTTCTGGGCGCCACAATTCAGAAAGGACATTGAGAAACTGGAGCGTGTCCAAAGGAGGGCGACAAAAATGGTGAAAGGTCTGGAAACCATGCCCTATGAGGAACGACTTAGGGAGCTGGGGATGTTTAGCCTGGAGAAAAGAAGGTTAAGAGGTGATATGATCGCCCTGTTTAAATATTTGAAGGGATGTCATATTGAGGAGGGAGCAAGCTTGTTTTCTGCTGCTCCAGAGAACAGGACCCGGAACAATGGATGCAAGCTGCAGGAAAAGAGATTCCACCTGAACATTAGGAGGAACTTCCTGACAGTTAGGGCTGTTCGACAATGGAATGCACTCCCTCGGAGGGTGATAGAGTCTCCTTCCTTGGAGGTCTTTAAACAGAGGCTGGATGGCCATCTGTCAGGGATGCTTTGATTTAGATTTCCTGCATGGCAGGGGGTTGGACTGGATGGCCCTAGTGGTCTCTTCCAACTCTATGATTCTATGATTCTATGATTCTATGATTTATTATTTCAAGGTGGGTTAAGTATGTGAGTAGGCTGTAGCATACAGCAAACAATGAAAAGTCTTTCTTGTGATATCTTAAAGGCTAACACTTTTTATTTTAATATTTTTGGACTGCAGCTCACTTCATCAGATGCACTCTATTATGTAATAAGAAATGCTATAAAGGGGCCCATACCTTCATAAATGGGACATTTCAGTATGATCACCATTTATGTGGAACAACTGTTCTCAGACAAGGTTACTGCCAAAAACCTGAAGTTATACTTTTTTCCCCTTTCTCCTCCAAATTAAACTTCTACATTGGCCCTGAAAGACTCTGCAAAAGACTGCAGTGGAGCAGTCAATCAAGTACTGATGTCCCAGTTCTTCTTTCCTAGTCTTTGAATGGTGTATTTCATGTTTTAAAAATGCTACCTCTACTACTGTCAAGGAAGAGGAAAACTGAAAATGAAGCCTCTAAACGCCACAACATAACAGGAAGCAGCCCCCTCATTTTAAAATGTTATCACTATAATAACAGAAATTCTGGTTAACAGTAACTCCAATGCCATTTGTGTAATGGAAGAAAATGCCCTCTGGTACCAAAGCAGTTCACCAGGATTAACACACTGCCTTATCCTCCTTGATGTAGGAGGGCTAAACTAGATTATCCAAGGGACTCTTTATAACAACTTCACCTATCACTAAAATACCCTTGAGGTCAAGAGTACAATGCCACAGCAACCCCTTTCAGCTAAACCCAAGGGTTGTGATGCTTCTGCCAGATTTACTGTGACACCACAGCAGTGAATAATAACACTCACGGACTGTATGAGCATGCAAGTAAAACCTGTTGCCTTCCTGATATTTTGATAACAACACCCATCGCTACTAACTTTTGAGTAGGTTTGGAATAGGAATCCTAAATATTTTGAAGGCACCAGGATGGGATATAAGGGAATAATCTCTGCCTATTAATAGACAAATATTTAAGTGAATTAACACAGATATTTAATACCCAGGAGTGGAAGATGAAACTTTACATTGGTTATTTTACCCATGCTATTCCATCTCCCTGTCTGTCTGTCTGTCTGTCTGTCTGTCTGTCATGGTTCATCCAACCAGGGCTTCAAAGACAATGCACAATAGGTAAAAAAAGAGTTTTAAAACCATTAAATAAATGACTGTTGTTATTGGTGTAATGCATCTTCAAAGCGTTCCAACTTATGGTGACCCGAAGGTGCAACTATCATGGAGTTTTCTTGGCAAGATTTGTTTCGAGGCAGTTAGCCATTGCTTTCCTCTGAGGCTGAGAGCATGTGACTAGCCCAAGGTCATCCAATGGGTTTCATGGCTGAGCTGGGAGTCAAACTCTGGTCTCCAGAGTCAACATTCAAACCACTACACCATGCTGGCTCTCTATAAAAACCAATTAACATATTAAAGTCTTTTTTTTTAAATATAGTTCTAAAAACAGTTTTAGAAACAGCTTTTAAAAACCAGCACTAAAACAGTTTTTAAAAAGCCTGAGAAGCCATCCTAAATTCAAGATCAAATGGCCAGCCAAAATAGTACAATCCTTCACTGCCCATCGGAGACTCAGAAGGGATGGAGCCAAACTGAATGTCCTTGAGAGGGAGTTCCACAAGCAAAGTGATGCTATGGAGAAACCTCCATCATGTGCATCCACCAACCAGGCCTCATAGAGTAGTCAGACATTTAACAGGGCCTCCACTGAGGAACTTAGATTTCAGGCATGCTCATAGGGGAGAGAGGGGTCATTTCTGAGATCTTGGTCCCAAGCTGTTAAGGCTTTATAGCTTAAGACCAGCACTTTGAATTGATCTTGAAAGCAAATATGAAGCTACTGTAGTTTGTGTAAGAGTGGTGTTATGTGGTCTCTAAAATGTACATCTGATCACAATCTGGACACTATTTTGTACTAGCTGTGGCTCCCAAACACTTTTCAAGGGCAGCCCCATGCATAGCATATTACTTGAACCACTATGGTCAGATTTATTCTCCCCTAAAAAGGGTCAAACTGAAGCTTGGCCAAGGCACTTCTCTATACAATATGGCACTTGATGGAGATATTGATTCTACCAAATATTTTCAAAAAAATTTTCATGCTTCAAAACCAAAGCTACTATTTAAACTCATGTATAAGTCTAGACATTTTAGTCAAAATTGACCCCCAAAAACCTGGGCCGATTTAGCCATGGGTCAACTTAAGGACTGTGTTTTAATTTTTTTAAAGGAGCCATCCACTTCTCTGAGTAGAATGGCAAATGGCCATCCTGGGAACACCTAAAGAAGCACCAGCCTTGCCAGAATTTTGCAAGTTCTTTGGTATAACCTTCCTTTGTTTCATCCTTTACATCCTTTGTTACATGTCCCTAAGTTTTACCCATGACTTACCCATGGGTCATATCAAAAGCCATAATTTTGGCCCCAAAACGTGCTCTAGACTTATACATGAAGTTAACTTATAGTTGAGTATATATGGTAGCCCTAGAAAGACTTTCTAGATAACTTTGTGTATATGGTGGGTTCAGGATCACGTCTGCTGCCTCACATACACACATGTAATGAACCTTGTTCATCTGAATTATCAGGGACCCCACTCTGTGGGTTGCGGACAGAGCCTGTATTTTCTCCACATGCCATGCTATCCTAAAAGGCCTACAGTGAGCCCAGACAACATGCCTTCAACCCAAGAATACCCTTCAATACTCAAGTAAGAAGACAGTGCATATTTTCTCTCTTTACACACACACTTCTGACCCCAGATATACCTTACTCTGATGTCACTTTGCTTACTCTCAGAAAAACAAGACAACACTCACCCACCAAAATAAAATGAGCATATTATTATAACAAATACTTCACATTTCATGGCATTTCAGATTCTTTTTAAATGCAGCTACGTTTGCATGCTTAGGACTCAATCTACTAGTCAGTCCCAACTAAAGTAAATTCACTGAATCAATGGAGCGTACATCACTGTTGCCATACCTGAATGGGTCTCTTCTAGTTAGCACTAGGACTTGGCCTTAAAAACTGAGGTTACAAAGGATCATGATACCTGTTTAAACAGTGGCACTTTTAAAGATTCAATGTGACATTTTTTAAAAAGAGATTGAAGTTCCCATCTTGCCCTCCATCACCGTTCCCTCCACTTATACCCAGGGGATACATCCACCTCAGCCCCATCCACAGAAGAGTCTCCTGTATCTCAGCAAACCCATCCAACACTGCCATTCAAACATCCCTCTGGCTTCCTAAAATGGGGGGTGGGGGGTGGGGGGTAGCACATCACCTTCAACCTAACACACCATTTTACTCCCTGACATTGTTTCCAACTCTTTGGTATTAGGAGGAGGTGGTGGTGGGGGCGGTGGAGGCATGCAGTGCAATGGTATTAAAATAGCAGATGGGTGTCAGGAAACAACTGATATTTATTCACCAGAGGTATGCAGAAGAGCAGCAATAGCAGCCCTGAACAAGAAAAGAGCCAAGCCACAAATGGGAGGGAGGATTCACATTGCACCTGCCCACAGCTTGGAGATCATCTAGCCATCCATGGCATAAAGCCTCCCACAAGCTGCCAGAGAAACATGCATACAAATACTGCATGCACACACACATGCTGTAGAGAAGCATGAAAAGACATGGAGATCCCTTCACCATCGGGCACAGCAAAAGCACTGTCCTACAATGACTTGATTCCTCGCCACATTGACTGTGTTTTATTGTCTCAGTTCCCATTCATCATATGGCCCTAAATAGGGGAGGGCTCCTCAGTTTATGGCTACACACACTTCCTATACCATCACAACCAAAAATACAGAGACAATGGCTGCATCTGCACAGCAGAAAGAATCCAGTTTCACTCCACTTTAACTGCCATTCTGGAATTCTGGGAAATGTAGTTTTTTTAGCCTTCTCTGTCAGAGAACTCTGGTGCCACAACAAACTACAGTTCCAAGAACTCCTCAGCACTGAGCCATGGCAGTTAAAGTGGTGTCAAACTGGACTCTTTCTGTAGCGTGGATACAGCCTATGTGACCACAACAAGGTCCCTGGCAGGCTTTTTATCATATATCTTTTGGCTGATCAAGAAGCCAGTGAAGCTTCAAAATCTAGCACAATGTATTTTGCGCCCTGAGGTTGGCCCAATAAAGATATCACAACAGCGTGGATTTTGTTGTTTTCTGACTCCTTTAGTTTCAGAAGCCAGAAATGCCAAATACAGATTCACAAGACAAGCTTAAGCACGGTTCAGCCCTCTCCTCCTAAGACTTTTGCATCACTGAAACCAACCAAAGAAGGCAGAAGCACCTCTAACCATGTGCAGAGTGCACGCTACTTCTCCCCCTTCACTCACATGGAGACTAGAAAAGAAGACAGCAAACCACAAACCTCCCACGTGTTTAGAGACCATGGGAATAGTAGCACCGGAGGAGTATTCACAGTCAAGGCCCACACTTCTGGGGAAGAGTAATGTGTGAAATGCAGCTTGTGGGCAGCCATGGTTGTTGTTGTTGTTTGTTGTGTGCCTTCAAGCCATTCAAGGCGGAGAGAGAGTGTGACTTGTCCAGGGTCACCCACTGGGTTTTATTGTGGGCAATGTCAAATGGAGGCTTAGCGCCAGAAGGAAGAGGTCAGGATTTAGAGCCATGGTGGGCCCAGTGGGTTTGTTCAGTGGTTTGCCATTACCTGTCTCTGAGGCTGAGAAGGTGTGACATGCCTAGGGTCATTCAGTGGGTTTCATGGCTGAGCTGAGAATCAAATCCTGATCTCCAGAGTCATAGTCCAACACTCAAACCACTATCACCATCATCATTATCATCATCATGAGGCATGGCAGGGGGTTGGGCTGACTGGCTCAGGCGAGTTCTCTTCCATCTCTATGATTCTATGATTGTCTTCTCTGAATAACCCACCTGGTCTCCCATGGGCACATGCCATCAAAGTGAACACCCAAACTGCCCATCCCCTTGTTTCTAACTGGCTTGATTATTGATTATTGATTATTGTGATTCTATTAATTCTTAACTTTTTGATTGTTTAATGATATTTCATTGTAGCATGGACGAGGGGGAGGGAGGGAATTAATGGGATGTATTTTAACTGCACGTTGTATTTCATACTGTGTTTTACTCAATGTTGTTAGCCGCCTCGATCCTACGGGAGAGGCAGCATATAAATAAAATGTATTATTATTCTTAATTATTATTATTTATATCCCACCTTTTCCTGAAGGAATCAAGGTGGATTACAAAACAAATATTATTATTAATATTGATATTAATATTAATATCATTTCTCCCCATAGAAGCCATGAGTCTAATTCAGTGCCTTCTGACTAACCTGGGCTTCTTAAACCTTTGAAACGAAACACTGGGGAAGTTTTTCTCCAGCCTGGAGAAGAAGAAGAAGAAGAAGAAGAAGAAGAAGAAGAAGAAGAGGAGGAGGAGGAGGAGGAGGAGGAGGGCTGAGAAAGAAGCTCTCCAGAGGAAAGAGCATCAGGAGAAGGAGGAGGAAAAGGTAAATGGCAGCAAGGGAAGGAAGTGATCTAGGATACATCCACAGTGCAGGAATAATACGGTTTGATACTACTTTATGTGCCTCAAACTACAATTCCCAGAATTCCATACCATGGAGCCAGGGCACTTAAAGCAGTTCCAAAGCATAATCATTCTCCAATGTGGATGCAGCCTTAGAAGAGAAGTTGGACCCTGGAAGGAAGTGGCAGGCACCAAATAATAATAATATAAAAAACCCACCCACCCCCCGGCCCTGTCACTCACGGGGACGCCAAGCAGCAGGAGTAGGATCCGCACCCAGAGCCAGCTGGCCAGACTTCCGCAGCAGCAGCAGCTGCAGCGCAAGAGCCCGCAAAACCGGATCCACTCGGGTTCAGCGAGGGAGCTCTAGTCTAGAGCCATTGGCGGGGAGAAGCCCAGCTGGGAAGGAGGCAGCAGAGGCAGAAAAGGAGGCTGGGGATGGAAGGCTCCTCCCTGGTCCCTCCTCGGAGGCGGAGGAGCCAGGAGCAGGGATGCTCAGCCCGAGCAAGGAAGGAGGGAAAGAGGGAAGGAGGGAGCGCAGGCCAGCAGCGCAGGTGCGCGCAGGAGCGGAGCTGATCAAGCTGCGGTCCTCCTCCTCCTCTTCTTCCTCCTCCTCTTCCTCCTCCCAAAGCCCAGCACAGAAAGGCCCCGAGGGTCAAGGCAAGCTCCTCCAAACCCTACTAGGAACACACCACCACTGGATCGTTTCTTTCGTGGGTATTTTGGGCAATGAGGCCATGCTCTAGAAGAGTTTGGTCCTGACTCTTTGCCAGGAGCATCTTCAGAGAATGCTGGCATGGAAGAGAGTGGGGCATATATACAGTTGGTTGAGAAGAAGCAATTTCCATGTTGGTCTATGTATTGTTCTGTTGTTGAATGGCAAGGCCTAAGGGGGTCTATTTAATGAATGATCCACTGACTGCTGGGAACCCCCCCCCTCACCCTGGGTGGTTTGCATTTGCAGGGTCACAGCAGAATTATTATTAATAATAATTATTTATATCCTGCCTCTCTGTCAGGATCGAGGTGGTATACAAAGAGTAAAATACAACAATATCAAATAAGTCCATTATCCCCACCCACCCAAGACAATAACTAAAATTGCCCTGAAACAGCTCACTGTTAAACAATTTTTTAAAAAATCAAGCAGTATAAAGAGATGGGTACACAGAATATTCTAGATGGAGACCATGTCAATGGAATTCATGCATACAGTCCCTCAGAGCAGTAGTGTCACTAGGTTTGGGGTCACTCCACCCAGTGACCTCTTCCCGTTTCGCACCATACAGAATCCTTAGCCGTGCTGTTTTGCACTGATGTTACTCATAGTTCCCACGTAGTGCTGAGTGTCATGCTAATAGCTGTGACATAAACAAACAGCGAAATCAAAAACCATACCTTCAAATTTCAATGTCCTATGCACATCATCAATGGATTTGCCTATGCATAGTGAAGATGGGGTTAAAATGTGGTGGTTTAATTTTTTTAAAAAACTGGGTCCTCTCCTGTCTCCTCCCACTGTGCTTCACCCGACTCCCACCATCTTTTAAAGCATTTTAAAGGGAAGCAGCTGTAGGTGAATGTCACAGCCCATTTCTGCCAAAAGGTAAGTGTTTGAGGAGAAGTGGTGTCACCCCCCCCTTTAGGGTGTCACCTGGTACAGTCTGCACCCCCTTAGTGACACCACTCCTGATGTTCTAGACTGATGAGTTTCACCAGTATCTGTGGCTGACATCCTCAGAGAATGCTGGCATAGAAGAGAGTGGGGTATGTGTGTGTATATATATATATTTACACACACACTCACACACACACACTCTATTGCTTGAGAGGAAGCGATTTGCATGTTAAATCTGTGTATTTTTCTGTTGTTGAATGGCAGGGTCTCAGGGGGGCTCAACAGACCACCCCGAAAGGGCGGCCTGTAGCTGCCCATTTTTCTGGTGCAAGGAGGCTGCACCACCCAAATAACGCAGCCACCGTCAGGCCTAAAAAGAACCCATTGAAAGCAAGTTTTTAGTCCGCACACCCTGCACCATTGGCACACTCGCGTGCACTGATGATGCATGCACAGTGCAGCGATGTTTGAACGTTGCACTGCACCTGCGTCGTGGCGGCTCCCATGTTGATGGGTCCAAGCCATGATGGTGCCAGCAGTGCATGGTATGACTCAGGAGTGTGCGGACGCTCTGCACTCCCAAGGCCTAAAACCAGCCCCAGACCGCCGCTTTCCAGAAGTCTGTACCTGGCCTGGGTGTCTATTTAATTAAAAAACCCCTTGTCGGGGGGGGCCCCCCCCCCCCCCACTCAGCCTAGAAAAGGAGGACCTCTGATCACCCTGATGGCCACACAGCAAAGGAGGCCAAGGCACCACAAAATGGAGGACGTGCAAGGAAAAAGGGAGAACATGCCCAAAGAAAAGCTCCAAACCCTCCTAGAAAGAAAAATTGGTGCTTCTGAGCCCTGCTCCAGATGGAGGACAGTTTGGAATTTCTCCTGGATAGCAGAAGGTTGAAAGGGAGGACAGGTCCTGGAGAAGGAGGACCTCTGGTCACCCTGCCAGGGGTCCCCTGAGTGGATGGCCCTTATCTGAAGGCCTGAAAGCTTGTCCTTTGCAGGCAGGGTGACCAGATGTCCAAAGGAGGACAACACATTTTAAAATCTTGTTGTTTGTATGCCTTCAAGTCATTTCCAACTCATGGAAATCTGAACAGATCTTGCTAAGAAACTCTCATAATAGGTTGGCCTTAGGTCACCATAAATTGGAAACGACTTGAAGGCACACAACAACAATTTAGGTAGTTGATAGCTACTTCTCGCTTTTCAGCCCTGCATGCCATGAATGTTGTCCTCCTTAGGACATCTGGCCATCCTGCCTGCAAGGGACAAGCTTTCTGGCCTTCAGATAAGGGCCATCCATCTAGGGGACTTCTGGCAGGGTGTCCAGAGGTCCTTCTTCTCCAGGACTGTTGACTGTCCCTTATTGCTATTTTTGCAAAACTGACAGCACCAGAGAGAAATCAAGGTTGGGAGTGTTTTGTTTTTTAAATCGGCCCATCTGCCTGTTTCAGAAAAAAAAGGAAGGTACAATCCAGTTTCACCTCCAAGACTGACTTTCATAAATTTAAATCCACTTCTTCAGTTCCACTGAAGGAATGCAGTAACCGTGGGGAATGTTTTTCTGCTTGCACAAATGCAACCACACAAAATCCTCAAATACAAGCAGAGCCTGGCAGAAGTTACTGTTCTGGACTCCAAGCCCCAAAATCCTTTAGCCAGCCCAACATAGCTGCTTGCTATGATGGCTGTGGGACCTACAGTCCTGGGATTTGTAGTTCAGTGGGGCACCAGAGCTCTCTGACAGGGCAGACTTAATATCTGACAAAACTACAATTCCCAGAATTCCACAGCATTGAGCCTTGGCAGTTAAAGTGGTATCAAACTGCATTATTTGTGCGGTGCGGATGCAGCTTAAGATTCTCAACCTCTGGTCTAGACCACGGCAAAAAGAATTACTCTCATCTATTTGGTTTTGAGGTTTATAAACAAAGTTGATTTTGATACATGCATTTTCAGCTCAAATGGTTTGTTGATTTCAGCTGTTAAAAATTATGGCTGGTATACAATCCAGCAAAAGGGAAGAGGGATAAACTCAGTTGAGCACTGCAATCTTACATACACCTAACAATAAAATTTGAGTTACAAGTGCAGGACAAATGAATATTTCCATAGACATGTTATTAAGCCAGAACTTCTTTATAACAAAATAAATAAAAGTAGAATAAAAATGAATTTTCTGCAGAGCCAAAATGTGAGAAACCTTTGAAGTCTGCCAAAGCCAAGTCTCTCATGCTGCTTAAAAGACAGGAAGTTAGTGATGTTTTTTAAATAACAGAATCAAGTCAATAACAGTGTTTTTGAATTTCATTTGGCATTGCAGTTATCATTTGGGATGAAACAATGACAGCCTCAAATCTTATTGTTCCTGTTTTAAACAATCTTCAAGTTGAACTTGAAATGCAGTAAAAAAATAACATTAAAAAAAACACTTGTTATGGCCATGACTTCCTAAACCAGCTGCTGCTGAGAATCAGTAGCAATTGTTTCATTAAATGTTTACCTTCTTCCGAGGAGGGAATTATATCCAGGTTATCACATGTGTGAATGTGAGCGCCTTCAAGTTTCTTGTCAATTTAGAGTGACCCCCATGAATCCAGTAGGGTTTTCTTAAGCAAGAAATAGAGGTTGTTTTACTGGTTCCTTTCTCTAAAATATAGCCTACATCACCTGGCATTCATTGGCAATCTCCCATCCAAGTACCAACCAAAGTTGTTCCTGCTTAGCTTTGAAGATCAGACAGGATTTGGTGCCTTTAGAATATTTAGGCTTACCTTATATAATTTTATGTTACTAATCTGCTTCAGGATATACTTTACATATATATCCAATCATAACTTTAGATATGCGCATAACAATTTAATTTTTTAAAAAAATAGAAATGATTATTATGGCTCCAAACTGTAACAATAATTAACATCAATTTAAAAACTAACAACTTGATAAAAAAATAAAGTCATCAGTAAAACAGGGGATCAGACAGCTTTAAAAGAAACCTCTAACAAGACAACTTTGACAATCTTCCTGAAAGTCAGGAAGGAAAACTTAAATTAGACTTCCTTTCCATAAGGTACATTAAGAATGTGTATACCTTTAAACCAATAATCTTATATTATATTTAATATTAAATGCCTGCATATGCATATATAGATTCATTTTACTGACAAAATTATCCTTTTTGTCTATAACCAAAACTGACAACGAAAGTCTAGTTGCATGTGCCATGACACAATTTGCACTGCTAGATTGATTAACAGTCTGAAACTATTCAGTATAAGTTAATGAATCAACAAAATAAAGAAGTAATTGGAAACAGTATCTGATCAAAAGCAAAAGTTGAAGGTCCTTGTCAAAAATAATCGATTGCAGCCACTAGATTATAATGCCAATACTCAATCAAAAGCCTGTATGGGTTATGATAAGACATACAGCTTTTCCTCCACAAGGTCCTTGGGAGTTCATTAGTGTATTTAGCGGCCAACCTTTTAAGTACAGTGCAACAGACAGAGGTATGGATTAAAGCAGCAGGTCTGTTAAGATAAGCTCCGCTCTGCTGGTGTTTATTAGAGATCTTCCACATATACTTTGCTCTAGGCTTACCTTAAGAGCTGTAGGTCCATAATAAACTTAGCTAGAGTTGATATGCTTGTTGTGGTTTCCTGTATAGAGTAGTGGGATGATGATGATGATGATGATTTTAAAAAGTGACACTTAAGTTGGAAAAAAATCCTTATGCTCTTCTCCCCACAGTGCAGTACTGCCACAGTCTACTAGGCCCCATTTCTCCTCTTCCGTGGCTTGCAGCTACAGTCTCACTTTTTCTATATACAGTGAGCCCTCCAGATTCATGGTTTTTTTATCCATGAATTCAAGCAACCATGGTTTGAAAATATTCCAAAAATAGATAAACTTAAAAAGCAAACCTTGATTTTGCCATTTTATATTATCCATTATATTTAATGGGACTTGAACAGCCACAGATTTTGTTATCCGTGGAGAGTCCTGGAATCAAATCCCAGCAGACACCACGGGCCCACTCTGCAGTGAGTCCTCCATATCCAGAGATTTTTTCATCCATGAATTCAAGCAACCACAGTTTGCAAATATTCCAAAAATATATAAATTCCAAAAAGCAAACCTTGATTTTGCCACTTTATATAAGGAGTATACCATCTTACTATGTGATTGTATGTAAGAGGACTTGAGCATCCACGGATTTTGGTATCCATGGGGGATACTGGAATCCAATCCCAGTGGATACCAAGGGACCACCGTACTAGACTGTGGCAAATGTCATTCTGTTGGTCTTTGAGGAACTCCAAGGACACTGTAGAATCTGCTGCAATACATATTCAAAGGAGGAGAACATTCCTTAATAAAAATTGCCAACTGGTCAGGGAAGAAAACCAGCCTGCCCTGCTTTTGGGCTTAATAACATTAAACATACAGAAACATTTAATGGCATGGGGATAAACAGTCTCACCTGTTCATTCTAGAGACAGAAATGCTGCTAAAAACATGGCCCTACAGTCAGGGACAGCTTAAACTGCAGGTAAAAATTAAATCATTGGTAGTTTGGTGGAGCTCCAGAACTCTCTGAGAAGGAAGGTTAAATATCTCACACAACTACAAATCTCAGAATTCTGTAGCATCAAGTCACAACAGTTAAAGTGGTGTCAAAGTGCTTTATTTCTGCATCAGCCTGAGAAATAAATGGTAACCTCCACCAAGTTCAAATGCACAGTTCCAAGGGCAATTCATGTTATTTTGGTACCTGAGGCAGTGTGTAACAATATAGCAAAAAGAAACTAAATAGCTAACAAATTACTACTCTTTAATAACATGCCAAGTAATGAAGCAGCCACCTCATTCTGTCAAATGGTAGGGCTGGACCTGACATCTTATCTGTTAAAGGACGGGAGGAGTCTTCCTTTAGTTTGCTACTAGCAAGCCTGAGTAGGCCCTTAAGAGTACAAAATCATTATTTCTGAGCAGTAGAAAGTGGCTAACCTAAATTGGTATGCTTTAAATGTATCCATGCTAGATAGGGGAATGAAAACCAAATCATATATCTCAGGGGATGGGAGAATCTGACACAGTATTCTGACCCAGATGGAAAATTAATGTGTTCAAGTATCCAGCCTAAAAAACAGAAAGGAAAATTACAGACCGGACGTTGACTGGTAATGAAAATTTCAGATAACGATTTACTTAAGAGAAACTCAAGAATAAGCTGCAGTATATTTGCTAAGGAATAAGTCCCATTGAAGTCAGATGGACTTCTAAGGAAACATGTGTAGGATTGGATTATATATGGAGTAACAATGCACGCAACATATGATATACAAGATCTCTCTTTATTAGCCTAAAGCATACTGTAGGATAATGGGAACTGTAGTATAATAATACCTCTGTAGGGACCAGCATGAGGATTTCTGCCTCCTGTTTTATGCCTTTTACTGTTTCTGTAACATGTACTTTATTGCTTTTATTGTGTTAGTGTATTTTACTGTTCTGTAGACAGCTCTAGGTAGTTTATAAGGAATGCATATAATAAACATTTAACTAAAAAAGACAATATGCAGGATATGATTTTACCTATATTACTGTGGAAAGAAGGGGAACAAAGTTGGGAGAAAGTGTGAATTTATCTGTAGCATTTACTTGATTATCAGCACCAGATGTCACTGGTTTGTTATTTTTGCAATAGAAACAACAACAGTTTAGATGTCACAGTAAATATCAGTCAGCATGCAGATAAACAAAACAAAAACCCCACACAAGATCTCCAAAACAACACACACACACCATCTTTAAGACAACATATATAGTACAAAATCCTGAGTACACTTACCTGGGAGTAAGACTAATCAAACTTACTGGATGCGCAGCAATGTACTAGCACTTTCATTATCAAATGAAATGGCTCTGGTTCCTGAAGGTTTATACCACAATAAATCTATTAACCTTTAAAGTGTCAGAAGAGACTATGTCCTACACTAAATGATTAAGCCCAACTAGAGGAGACCCATTGAATCAACACAACTTAAGTGTTGACATACCAAATTCTTATTGATTTAATGTATCTAACAAGTGACATCTAACAGTTCTGTGCATGTATGTGGTAATAGGATAAACCCAATGGAACTTGCCAAAATTAGTAAATGCAGTGAATAGAAACATAGAACTGGAAGAGACCACAAGAGCCATCCTGTCCAAACCCTGCCTTGTAGGAACACAGAATCAAGCACCCCTGACAAATGGCCATCCAACCGCTGTTTAAAAACCTCCAAAAGAGGAGATTCCACCATTCCATTCCAAGGGAGTGTGTTCCACTGTCAAACAGCTCTTACTGTCAGGAAGTTCTTTCTAATGCTTACATGGAATCTGTTTTCCTGTAGTTTGAATCCATTGCTCCATGTCCTAGTCTCTGCAGCAGAAGAAAACAACCCTTCTTCATTCTCAATATGACATCCCTTCAGATATTTAAACATCACTCATTACCTAATAGCCTTCTCTTCTTCAGGCTAACCATACCCAGCTCCCTAAGCTGCTCCACATAGGGCACCGTTTCCAGGTCTGGTATGTCTATTAAAGTCATTTCAATCAAATGCCAGTTTATCACGCTAGATCAGAGGTAGACAAAGCGTGGCCTTTTGGAGTCCGAAATGCAGCCCCAGAAGCCCCTGGACAAAAAAAATAATAATGTTTTTTTTTTAATTCAAGCCAATTTGGGGACGATTTCTTTTTGTCTGAAACCTGCCCCAATAATAATAATAATAATAATAATAATAATAAATTTTATTTGTGTTTCCCTGCTTCTCCCAATTGGATTGAAGCGTGATTACAGACTAATAAAATCACAGTACATATAATTAAAATTCTCTAACCAATTATGAAGATTAAATCCAACATATAAACTAATGGTTAAGAATAAGCATACAATACACAATACAGTACAATCGGCAAATAAACAGCATCTCATTCAGGGGCATGTCAGTCATTATCGTATAACATATCTGGATATGCTTGGTGGAATAGTTTGGTTTTCACTGCTTTCCTGAATATCTCTAGTGAGGGCACCAATCAGATGTCCTCAGGAAGGCTATTCCACAATCTAGGAGCCCTTATTGAAAAGGCTCTTTGTGAAGTGGAAGCATATTTGGGATTCATAGTTTCCAATAAATTCTTGCCCAATTTTCTAATGATGCAGGGCAGATTGTATGAGGAGAGGTGGTCCCGCAAGTAACTCGGACCCGAGCCATATAGCGCTTTATAGGTCATAACCAACACCTTGTATTGTGCCCGGAAGCTAATAGGGAGCCAGTGAAGATCTTTCAAAATAGGTGTTATATGGTCAGACCTTGACCAGTCTGGCTGCCATATTTTGTACTAATTGAAGCTTCCAACCTTGGTACAACGGTAGCCCCAAGTAGAACGCATTACAGAAGTCTAGATGAGAGGTTACCAGTGCGTGTACCACTGTTTCAATTATGCCCAGATCACAATGGTTTACTTCTCCTCAGCCACCCAAACCTCACCTAATCACCAAAAATAAACCAAAAAGGTGACCAGAAGTGATGTTGCATCACTTTGGGCACACCAAAACTGACTGGTGCATCCCTCCAGGTGAGATCAGGGTGGGAAAATGGTGTCTGCCCCCTGCACAGTTGACCATCCCTGTTCTAGATCAGTACTTCCCAATATTGGGTTCCCTGATGTTGTTGGATGTCAATGTAACTACCACCATTCTTGATCAGTCATAAAATATGCTGGTTAGAAGTTGTGAGATTTGAAGTTCAACAACATCTGCAAACTCATTGTTGGGAACCACTGTTCCAAACTCAGTGGACCTACTGAGTGTAGAATGTTGGCTTACACACTTAGGTTGGGGTTTACTGGGCATCTGCAAATAGCAGCTGAGACTGTAGAAGAGACATCACTGCCTGCTTTCTGAATGAGGAAAGACCTCCATGGAAAGCCTCTTCAGGCCAGATTACTGTCTATAGTTGATCATAAGCTGACCTCATGAATAAATAGAGGGCCCATTGGGGGAGGGGCAAAATTATGGCTTTTGAGCAAGTCACACTCTTTCCGCCTCAGGATGGCAATGGCAAACCCCCTCTGAAGAAACTTGCCAAGAAAACCCCATGATAGGTTCACCTTAGGGTCGCTATAAGAGAAAAATGACTTTAAGGCACACAACAACAACAACAACAAAACCAACCTGCCTGTTTTTAAATGAGATGCTTTCATAGTAGAATTCACCAAAACAAATTGCCAATTGCAGCAAGTCTAATCATTTCCCCACAAAAGTTTAAAGAATGACACATTTAGTGCAACAGAAATTAAATGAGTGCCTTGAAATAAACTTTTACTTCTCAAAATTTCAACCAGCATCTGTATCACAGTACCAAAGTGATTGTATTACTGTTAATGTATTACCATTAGGATTGTGCAATAGTCAGTCATATTCTTGTTTCAACTACACCCTTAATTGTTAGAATGTTAGGAGTCCTAAATGAGTGAATGACTTTGTAGCCCTCTACATCAATTTAAGGTAGGTGTAAGAATCATGCAAATTTGTAGATGTTGTTTGATTACAACATTTTCCACCATCATCTATGCTGGCTACCTGGAAACTGCAGTCCAACAACATCTGCATGACCACATGGTTTCCAAGACTGGCATAAAGACAGAAACAATCAGTCAAAGTGGAGCTAAGTTGCAAGAAATCCTGAAACACAAGACAAATAATCTGTATTTTAGTAAATAAGAGGATTACCTGTGGTCTTCCAAGGACAGAACTGTAGGAGTGTGTGTCAGAAAGAAAACGTCACTAGGTTCCCACATATGGTACAAATTAAAATGCTTGCATGACCTTTCCAGCACTGACACAGGACCAGGTAAGTAAAGAGCATTGGTTATATTGCAAGAGCTGATGCCTCCCCCTGCTTACCTTTTGTGATGGCCCCATAGCTCCTGTTTTTAGAAAGCTACAGCAGGGAAGGAAAATATGACTTGGGGTGCATCTGCACTGTAGAAATAATGCAGTTTGACACCACTTTGAGTGCTGTAGCTCCAGCCTATGGAATAATGGGATTTGCAGTTTTACAAAGTTTTTAGTTTTCTATCCCAACAAGTGCTGGTTCCTCACAAAACTGCAAATCCCAGGAGTCTGTATGATGAAGCCATGGCACTGCATTATTCTACAGTGTACAGTGTAGATGCACCCTTGGTGAAAATTAGAGGATATCTGGAAGGGAGAGGGTATGGATTTTAAGATTCCCTTTGCCCTCCCTTCCTTTGAGAACTGATTAAAAGTTTCCAAAGTGGGATTCCCCCCACCCTGGTTTAAGATGTGAAATCAAGTTGTATGTGGATAATGGAACTGGAGGTGAAATTTTCTTAAACATAAGAAGTGACCTCAAACATGACTGCTCATAAGCATATATGTGCGTGCACCTTCAAGTCACTAGTTGACATATGGGAACACCATGCATTTCTTAGGCAAGGAATACTCAGATGTCGTTTTGCCAATTTCTTCCTCTAAAATGTAGCCTTGTATTTGTTGGCAGTCTCCCATCCAAGTACTTACCGGGATTGAACTTTCTTAGCTTCCAAGATTAGACAAGATCTGGTGCATTTAAGGTATTTAGGCCCCTCCTGCTCATAAAGAAAACCACTAAATTCAGTGGGGCTTTGTACCAGAAAAGGGGATATAGGATTGCAACCTTTAAAAGGAATTCTGAGATGTATGCTTATTTTGTTACTAGGGTTAACCAAGGGCATAAAACACTAGTTTAGTGGGCCTTTATGATTTGTTGTGTGGAAAACAGCAATTGATTCTCTTTGTAGTAAAGGGATCAACATTAATACTAATACCTAGACATCAAGCAGCTGCAAATACTATGGTAGTTGGCTGGGGGTGGTGGAAATGGTAACTCTGTTTTGGTTTCTTTGTGGGGGAAACTGCCAACTGCTTCAATAGCCAAAGTGGGGCTGATCCCCATATCTATTAATCCAGAGTTGACTGTAAAATAAGAGGATTGCAAAAGCTTTAGAGATTGAGAGGGGCAGTAGGAGGGAATAAGAACAGAAAAATAGAAATGGAGGTTACTTAAGGTTTTGCTCAGGGAGGAATAGAATTTCAGAGCTGTGAGGTAGATGCTAAAAGGGACATCTTGAAAGAGAAGAGGATGATTCTTTTATCATCTAACATTGATTACTTTGGTGTAATAACAATATTTTTGAAGAACGATTTATAAAAGAATTGTTGCAGTGAGGGATATATAAGTCAGCCCAAGCCCTATAATCATCAGTGTCTTGTGGCACTGCAAAGAATAACCAAGTTTATTATGATGTATGCTTTCATGGATTAAAGCCCACTTTGTCAGATATATAAAAGGTCATCTCCATTGGTAGATCATTGTATATGCAGGTGAGTGGAGAATTGTCATCAGTGGAGTCAGAGGGAACTGAATTTCAAAGAGATAAATAATGATACTTAGTTTTTAAATGGGTATTTGAAAATACCTGGATGGTAGCACAATACATTGATGCAATGATTAACACAAATTGTATATTTTTTAAATGTTTTGTTCCTATTCTAGTCATGGGTTAATTCTTTTTGAAGTCAGCAACAGAGTATCCTGGAAGGCTGACATGTTTTGCAGTGATTTTTGAACATTGCCATGTTTGATGTTAGACTTGTATCAATTTACTCTTTTTGTAGAAATAGACCAATTAAGTCTTATGCTGAATGTGCCTTCTAAAAGAAGAGCTGTTCATATCACTTAAGCACAAGGCAGAGTAAATCACATCAAGACTGAAGTTCAGGTTAGAAGTTCAGTTGAAAAACCTAATTTGATGTCAAACACTATATCTGCACAGCTACATCAAAGTAAAAGATTTCATCAAATCAGATTACTGTTTGCTGGGCAGGAAGGCAGCATTGTCTAAAGGAAAGGACATCTGATGAACATGGTAAAATGGTATCATAAAAGGAGACTTCACAGGGCTATGGGAAGCAGGTTCAAAATGCAGCAGCCAGAATGCTGCCTGGGGCCAGTTATAGAGAGCATATATCTGCTTTGTTGAAACAGCATAATTGGCTAGGTTCATTTCCAGGTAAAATTCAAAAGTACTAGTCATTACCTATAAAGCCCTATACAGCTTGAGTCTAGACTATCTGAAAGGCCACTATATCCCCACAAAGAACCTCCAAGAAATCTAAGATCTTCAAGGGAAGGCTTTATCTCGCTTGGTCAGGATGAGATGAGAGAGCCTTCTCAGTGCCTGCTTCCATCCTTTGGAATGCTCTTTCATGGAAGGCTGGGCTGGCCAGTGACTTGTAATACCTATGACTTAATTATTTTCACACATCCATACCAAAATCTGGGGACACAGTCTACTATAGGTGGGCTACAATTCCTAGCAGCCCTTGTCAGCAGAGCCAATGGGGAGGAAAGTTGAGAGCTGCACTTCAGCAACATCTGGAGGGCCACACCTTTCCTTTCCTGCTCTTGCAGTAAACCCTAAAGAGGGAATTAACCCAATGAAATTTCAAAAAGGTAACTCTAGAGGGGTTTGTGTTAGACATCTGTAGTCTGTTTTTTAAAATATATATATTTTAAAAAGCTGTTAACTGCTCAGTCTTAGCAGTTCATGTTGCTTTTGTCTGGTAATTCCTGAACACTCCCTCTCCCATGCCAGATCTGACTCTTCTCACTTATTCTGCTGCTGAGCTGTAACTTGGATCTATGCTGCAAACATAGCTTGCTTTAGTCAAATGATAACTGAATTTCACAGCTCTGACTCTGGCACATGCGAAGTAATGGCATATGCAAACATGGCACAACAGTGATTAAAGTCAAGGGCTCCAGCTGTTCTTTCTTTTAGCCTTTTTCTAGAAATAAAATATTTTAAAATATATTTATGTCAGTAATGAAATTGTATTTTTTCAAATTGCTCAAAGTAGCTTACATACATTTAGTCAGTAACCTGGAAAGGTGAAATGAGCTCCCTCCAGAAGCTCATTAATCGTATGTTGCTATTGGATTTCAGGGTGGAGAGAAACTTAAGACTCAAATATACCCACAAGCCATTCAGAGCTTTAAGGATTCTGTCAGTGTTGTACTGGGATGGTTTTGTTAATGCGTCTTTGTTTTATTGCTGCTGTGCTTTTCTTGAAGATTTTTGAAATGATTTGTTTATAGAAAGTAAGATGCAAGATACTGTATACACTGAAATACAACTATCTTTTTGAACAGCTTATAGGGAACCTACTGGGCCCACCATTGCTCTAACGCCCAACATCTCCCTTCTAGCTCTAATCCTCCATTTGACACTCCTCACAATAAAACCCAATGAGTGACCTTAGTAAGTCACACACTCTCAGCCTCAGAGGATGGTAATGGCAAATCCTCACTAAAGAATCTTGCCAAAAACAAAAACAACAACAACAACAAAAAACCATGATAGGTTCACCTTAGGGTTGCCATAAGTTGGAAATGACTTGAAGGCACACAGCAACAACTATCTGCTGCTATGTTGGCAGGGCAGTGGGAAACTTAAATGGCTTCTTAAAAGTCTCCTGCTATTTTAAATTACTCAGTCTGTTTCTCTCCCTTCCTTTTATGCCTATAACTCTGCTTCCAAAACAGCCACAAGCAGCCACCTCCCTTCCCTCAAACCCAACTCTGTCAAAACTGACCAATATTTAATACTTTAGGTATTTTAACAGTTTTTTCTTCTATCCCTTCTTATTCTTGGTTTGCTCTGCAGTTCCCTCATTTTATTACTTCTTCTAGAGATTGTAAATCCCTAAGAAGAAGTAAGTGTCATCTTTGGTTATGTGGCTGAAGTAACAGATATGAGGCTGTGATAATAATGCTATATTAATTATTCTATTTTCATTGAAGAGATGCTGAAATATTATATTCTGCTTAAGACTTCCCAGTGAGTTTATGGCATACCTGAGACCAAAAACTGCAGACTTCAGTTTATGCTCTCAGGAGCTGTAGTAAGTTGCCAAAACAGGGCTAAGTAAATGGCAGATCTCTGGAGGCAGATTAACAAAAGCAGCAACAAAATTAATTTCCCTAAAAAGTATGTACTGTCAAAATGAAAAAAAAAAGCTTGATGTAACTAGCAGTGGGTTTTTCTTTTAAATAAAAAGAACATAAGCTATGTTCCACTCTGATCAAGCAGTTTCCTTGTTTAGAATATTTTAACTTAAACTATTGTGTTTTGCACAGAATCTGAGAAGTTGTTTTTAAAACTGCATTGTTACAAGGCACTGCAACATAAGTTGTTTTTTCAGTATCCAGTATTCATTACATCCCCTCAAAATTCCTTTAGAAATGATAAGAAAATTGTATAAAACTGTATTCAGAATTCAAAAGAATAAGGTTGTTCCCACTTGTTACATTACTTTAGAAGTGGAATTTCTGAAGGCTCTCATTAATCAGAACTTTAATAGATCCAGATTCTTGTTTGAATAGTAGTGCAACCTTCCAACAATCCTTCCAGCTACCAGCCAGAAGAATGTCACTTTCCATTCATATTAGTCAAACAGCCTATTCTAGAAATAAGAATGGAAATTTAGATGGAACTGAATCTATCTTCACTACCACTTTGAAAACATCTACTCCCACTACTGAGACCAGCTGACTGGGCATCAGAATGGAGAGTATATCACATCTCTTTTCACTAACAAAAAGAGTTACCAAGAAAAAGACAAAGGTTATGAAGAATAAGCCTTTTTTTTTAAAATCCAGAACAGTGCTGAATTCTGTGCATCTCTGCAGACAGATGGCACATACAAAGCCATGACGATTAAAGGTGCAACCAATAAAGGTGTGGTGAGGTTACTTAGGGTAATGTTTTGTCTGCATCTACAATAAGATTTACTCTTAGCAAAGAGGCAAACCTCAGCCCTTGTTCACAAAGTTGTTTATTGCACTCTGAAGCTACTGGGGAAGCTGACTCAAAAAGAGAGGTTACAGCTGGGATTGTTCATCACTGGTGAAAACAGGACATTTGGAACAAGAATGAGCACCATGTACAAGACAAAGTGGCACAAGGTGGCATTATATGCTTAAGTGCCATTGGTTTAATGGAAGTTCAGAATGACATTAGACTAGCTCTGATAAATCCTGCCCACAGCCATTAAATGAGAGAGAAACGCTAAAAGCCCCAAGCATTACAACTGAGGATTTTTAAAGGCACTGAAAAGTAATTAACTCTTAGAATGTAATCCTGTCTAGGCTGCTAATGTGACAAAATCAATTATTAGAAGTATTGCAAAGCCAGGTGGCCAATCCTAGGCCTGCTTATTCACAAGTTCCACTGAGTTCAATGAGACTTACCCTCAAAAAGGTATGCACATGCAAGATTGCATGAAGGCCATCACAGTGAATTTGTGAACTGCATAAGATTAGCAAATATTTCAGATTAACAAATGGTTCAAAAATTTGTTTCAAACTTAAAACCTGCACAGATGGCAATGCAAGGGTGTAAAAGTTATTGAGGGATCATGTGTAATTCCCTCCAAAGCAACATGTGACTGTTAATATGAGTAAGTGCTGGTCCTTCTAGATTTGGGGGGGGGGGGGGAAGGAAGGCAACTTGTAAGTATTTCATTACATTTGTTTTATAAATGGGTGGAAGAAAGTATCTTGAAGACATTAGTAAACATGCATCTTTGCACAATAAGAAAGCCCATGCCCCAAAATGAATTTGAGAATACTTCTAAATGTGGATCATACTTGTTCCAGACTCTCTGACATAAAATCTATAGTTTCAGTACTTTCTCATATCCATCCCTGCATTCAAAACAAAACACAGGCAGGAACTTGGGTATCCAAATATAAATGCAAAGGTGCCTTTGCAGTGTTCACCAAGACATTCAAAGTCTTTAGAGTAGATTCAAGTTTAAAATTCAAAACTTAGGTAAAAATCAGAAGTATGTGTTGGGGCCATTTTCATTTCAGTAAATAAAGAACAACTCTCACTTCTTTTCAACAGTAACAAAATTTATACTTTTGGCATGCACAAAGAGTCATTTCATCATGTACATAACCATAATAATTTAGAATAGTTGAAATAATCAACACATATTCAAAACATGGGGGGGGGTGTAGGGGTGCACTCACTCCCTACGCTCCCTGTGCTTGATTGATTTACTATAACTAGAGGTGCAGACTGACTACCAAAATCCTTGTTTTTCTGATGCAGGACAAGATGGCTCAGAAGCCCTTGACCTCCTATGATTTGACACTGTTTTTCAACAAAATCCATTTTCAGAACACTGGCAGACACTTGAAGGACTTAGAAACAGGAATGTATGTCAATTCCCAAGGTAACAAATGCCTTTTAAAAAAAGTTCAAAGGTTCCTCTATTGTTTCTGCTGTGCAACTGCTGAAAAAAGTGCATCTAACTTAACTGATCAATGACTATAACTATAACAATGTTGTTTTTACTAGTTATTATATACAACAGATTTGCTTGATGGCTCTATTAGCCCAAGAAGAACGTTTCTCTTAATAAAAGCAAGCAGGAGTAGAAAAGAAGGATAAGGGTATTTAATACTTTCACCACCTGTTTTCCAACTGCAGAGCCATCTAACACTCTTCCCCTTTTCTCTTGCCATTCTACTACCCCTTGGCAGCAAATGTAGGATCACAATAGTAGGAAACCCATTTGAATTTTAATGACTGAGAAAAGAAAACCAAGAGTAGTCGAATTATTATTTTTCTGTACCATTCTTCTACAAAGCATAAAGAGAAGTGTACAATGTAATTATAAAACTATACAAAATTTAAAGAAAATAGAAGTGCAAACATCTAGAATTAACAAAAGCAGTAAAATGGCAAAAAATACCAATATCAAGCTGCCTGGGCCCCAAGACTGGCCTCAAAGACCTTACTTCAGGTGTGCCAGTAACATCATTTATGTCAATGGGTACCAGCCTTTTCAGGGATAGCCCCACACTTGTTGAATTTCATCTCCTCAGAATGTTGCCCCCTCTCTTGTCACCTTTAAAATATTTTTGTTCCTAACATTTTGATGATCTTATAACAGATCCCCTATGTCTTCATTTAATGTAATTTTGTTATTTCAATCATTTTTATTTTAGCATTTTTATTGTAAGACATCTTGAGAGGCCTTCCGCTAAAAGATAGGGTAGAAGTATATTAAATACGTTAATGAGACCATATTGGGAAAAATATACCATCAGATTGAGCAACAGCTAAAACTCAAAAGCATTCTGTAAGTTAACAACATTGCATTCTGACCAGTAATTCAGCTATCTTTTGCCTAACTATGATCATATGTGTTGTTTTCCCAAAAGAACACATAAAAATTTGCATGAGACCACTCAATGTTGGAAATAATGAAAACACAGCAAAACAAAAAACAAAAACCCATCCTAATGGTTTATAGAAAACAACATTTGGAAGCATATTTCAGAAGTTAAATATTTGTTCACCTGTTGGTAAAAATAAGTTGTAAAGCTCCTTATCTGAATTACAGGCTCTAAAGGATATTGAAGTGATGTACAGCCTGACTGAAACAGATTTACATGCAGGTAAGCCCCACTCAGTTCAGATGAAACACTTTTCTTGAAAAGTGTGCACAGAAATTCAGTCTTACTTTTTAAAATGTACACACAGGAGTGCAGCCCTACTTTGTTTGTTGTATCCTTCAATTTAAAAATATGCATCTATTCCTCTGTTGTTGATTTTCACATTTTCCACATGCCAAACATCAATTTTCTTGTGTTGGTGGGGTGGAAGGCAGCTGAAATCAACACTTCTCTTGTTATTTCCTCTCATTACTTCCTGGTACACTTAATTGACCATTATTGTGCTTAATGGTAGAGTTCTGGGAATGATGTTTGATGCCAAAGTGCTGTTAGAAAACTTGCCAAAGGAGCAGAGTGGAACAAAATAGTAGCACCTGTTTATTCCTGCTTTATCACCATAGTACCAAGTGAAGGTACAGTCCTATCCCATTTAAAATCAGTGTGACTTTAAAGTAGAGTTGCCATAATTCTCTACTATAAACCGGGACCAAATGTAGGACAAAATTTAGACCAAAATGTAGGACAATTGTAGGATATTTAGCCCAAATGTAGGACATTTAAGAAAAATAGAGGACCTTAAATGTCCTACAATTTGGGCTAAATTTTATCCTACAGTTGTCCTACATTTTGTCCCAGTTTATAGTAAAGAATTATGGCACCCCTACTTTAAAGGGAAAAGATTAGCAGAACTGCATATGTGAGAGGATAAGGAGAAAAACATTGTTAGAAGGTGTTGGGAAACATTACTCTCTTTTCAGGATATATGTTAGAAGAATGATGTGGTGTCCTGCAATCCACCGATTTCCAGTGGCTAACATCAGTATCACATTGGTGTCCATGGACCTTTTCACAGGCATACCACTGGCACCTCCAATGGAAAAAGCACCATTCCACCCACTTCAGGGTTTTGTGCTGGAGCCCCAATATCTTGGAAAACTAGTAAGTTAACCAGTATTGCAACCATATATGAGTCAACCAGAAACAATATAGTCAGCACTCCACATCCACAGATTCTTTACTCACAGATTCAAGCATCCACAACTTGAAAATATTTTAATATATGTATAAATTGCAGCAAGCAAACCTTTATTTTGCCATTTCATATAAGGGACATTATTTCACTATCCACTGCATTTAATGGGATTTGAACATCCATGGATTTTGATATCCACGGGAAGTCCTGAAACCAAGGCCTAGAAGATGTCAAGTTCCCATTGTATATCATGTTATAAATGGTCAGGTGTCATATTACCTGCCGAATGCCAGCAAGACTTCATATTATGGATTTGTGCAGGAAAAACATTACATAGAATTTATACACAAGCTCAAAGAATGCAGCATCTCTCTTAACACTTTAACAGCTTTTTTGTTAAATCTTAATGAAAATTTGTTGGTCTATCAAAGACAATATAAATATGATTAATAAATTTCAAGGACTATATGAAGTCAGGGAGCCAGTGTGGTGTAGTGCTTTCAGTGTTGGACTAGGACTCTGGGAGACTCTGGGTTTGAATCCCTGCTCAGGATGGAAACCCCTGGGCGACTCTGGACAAGTCTCATTGTCTCAACCTCAGAGGAAGGCAATGGCAAACCCCCTTTGAACAAATGTTACCAAGAAAAACCCATGACAGGTTCACTTCAGGGTTATCATAAGTCAGAAACAAGTTGAAGGTACACAACAACAATATGAAGTCCACCAGCACATATAGAATACAGTACACCCACGTCATACAAGGGCACACTTTACGCGGCTTTCAGCATATGCTGAAAGCCATGCGGGGAGAAGGTATGGCGCGTCCCACAGGGGCTCGAGTATAGCCAGTATTTGCTTTACGTGGGGGAATCCGGAATGGATCCCTCGTGTAAATTAAGGGTGGAATGTATTTTAAAGAATGTAAGCAATAGATCTTTATGATCTCCAGCTTCACGGCAAAAAGGAATCTTTGATCAGTGCCTAGCACTGTTCTGCTTTTACTGACGTAGTACTCCAGTAATTTACTGATGGAAACTTGAACAGTATTTGGGCTAATAGCTTTTTCCACTTTCCCCCCTGTGGCCTTAAAGATTACCAACTTATTTTTTTAAATGTACAGGTACAACTGAGAGTTTGATTAAACAGAGGTGAAGTTCAAGTGTTCAGGGACACATTCATTTAGAAATAAAGCTGTGTAGTATTATGACAAAATAAAATCCATACATGCTTAACATAAGCAAAAGCAAACAAACAAGGGGTTTGCAAGCCCTCCCTTCAGCCACCATCTTGAAGGGAGAGAGGGGGCAGGCGAGCTCCAACTGTCTGCCTGGAAGAAGCAGAGTCCTCCCTCTGGTCCATCTGCCTTGGTCCTGGCCTCAGAGGGAGAGAATAACTGCTGGACCTGATCCCCTCCCTCCTTCACCATTCCCTGCTCCTTTTGTGTCGTGTCTTTTAGACTGTAAGCCTGAGGGCAGGGAACCGTCTATTATCCCCTCTGTTATAAACCACTCGGATTCCCAGTGATTGGGCGGTATATAAATAAATCCTATTATTATTATTATTATTATTATTATTATTATTATTATTGCACATGTCAGGAGGCCCAAAGCCATCAGCTGCACTAGAGCTGTATTCAGTTAGTAATCTAACACTATTGTAGGATGCCTTAAAATTAAATATTTTTTTGTCTCAGCTACTGTTCATCTCAACCATCTTTATTTATATTTAATAAACTTATATCATTCATGAAACTTCTTCTTCTAACAGATGTCTTTATTGGAACACAACTTTTAAAAAATATCCTATAGATGAGATCCCTTACCTATGGGACATTCTGGTGGCGGCGGCGGGGTCCAACAATTTTTTTTAACGCAAAATTAGATAACAAGGTATTTTTAAAAACTTACCAACCTGAAATCCTAATTTCACTGAATAGTTGTTCCTTGAATATGCGCTCTTCCATTGGGCAAAGGCTCCCCCTTCTGGACTAACATTGTCACTGATGTGTCTACTGAAATGGCCTCCACCACACAGTCAAAGTATTTAACTTAAATGTGGAAAAACCAGAATTCAGGAAAAAAATATTTTAAACTACAACTCCCACAAGCCTTCAACATGTATGGCCAATGGCCATTCCCCCTGAGAGATTTCTGGGAATGATTTTTCTAGTATGTTAAAAACAAAATGTTTTGACATTTAAAGGCATAAAGAATTAATTTTTTTATTTACATTGCTAATATATTTTACAACTTTGTTTCTTAGTTTAGGAAACACATTAAGATGATAGCCTCAATGAGGCCAATGAGCATTTTCTCTGAAATATCTGTTTTGCTCTTTTTACACCAAATCCTGATGTAAAGCCTATAATTATTCCATGGCAACCATGAACATAGTACAATCAGGACTTGATACAGGAACTAGAGAAAGACTTTTGTCGTTCCATCAAAGGATTATGTTTTCTGAGATGCCATGAGCACCAAGCCCACCAAAAAATGCTGAAGCTAACTAAATTCATGTTCAGTTCTGTGAATGGCAGCTGCTTCACTGCTATGGAAAACAGTATCCTCGACATGGGCCATTCCTATTTTGAGATTACATACCCTGGCAATCTGCAGATTATGCCTGCTCAGAGGCATTGTTTGTCACAGTTCCTGGTGCTTTAGTGGATCCTGATGTTTCAACAGTTCTTGGAGCCTGCTTTGGGAGACGAATAGGTACATAGACATTGGAAGCACAGTGTTCCTTAAGGTATTCACCACCTTTTTCTTCATAATCCTTCCTAGTAATCCAGCCTTCTTCATGGTTCATGTACTGTAAGGCCCACTCCCGAGCACCATACCATGCATCTAGAACAGGATTTGAAGCAAGATGTACCTACATGACAGCAAAACAAACACGGTCTGATTAGTGTAGTGAAAGTGGATGTAACAGAACCAGAATGGTAACACAAGAGTAAAGCTGATGTAGTACAACCAGCTCAAAAACGATTTCAGATGACCTGTTTCTTACTATCTTATTCTTAGCCTTTTCTTCTCAAAATGTCCCCATCCTGGGGTTATGCAAAGTGACAGATAGAGATAAAGAACTAAATCTAATGGTTAATACCAGCTTCAGTAGACACATTGAAACAATGGGTAAGTCAACAGCTTTGTAAATTCTATTGATTCAGTGGTCTATTTTAGTTTAAGACTAACAACTGGATTTAGGTCAAAGCCTGTATCCATTTATCCTGGTCCCTTTCTTATGAGATAGTTTCTCTAGACAAATGTCTGATGACATTATATGCCAACATAAATGTTTGTATTTTCTGAAGGATTTAATGAACTGTTTTTATTTTTGCTCTGGCATGTTAATTTTCTTATTTTACTAGTTGTACACACTAGGCTTCTTTTTTTGTTATTGTGATTATGTCAGCTGCTTTGGATGCTGGTAAATGGGACAAAGGAGTATGTTTTAAACAAGTAAGAAAAAGCACAAAATCCAACCCCTATTTGTCATTACAATTTCGAAAATGTAAAAGCCTTCCTGGATCAAACCAAAGATCCATGCAGTCCACGACCTTGTTTCCCCATAGAAGCCAACCAGATGTACTATATGCAAATGGAAGAAAAGCAGTAACTTTCCCGAACTACACCTTCTCAATAGGTTTATGCAACAGCATACCATCTCTAACTACAGAGGTCAAATGTTTGTCACTATTTTAGTCAGAGCAGGGAAAAATTGCTTTCTTGTACTACAACTTCCAGAACCTCCCAGCTGCCTGGCCACTGGCCATACTAGCTGACAGATATTGAGAGTTGTAGTCCAAAAATGTAATACAGTCAGCCCTCCTCATAGGCGGGCTTGCCTTGCATGGCTTTGAGCTTCCGTAGAAGGCAAGCCCCATTAGAAGCATTGAGGTGCGTACCTGCCTCATTATTTCCTCTGGGACTTGAGCATACTCTCATTTCCCCATATGCGGGGGAGTCTGAGATGGGTTTTTATGCCTGCCAGTACCCTCTTACCAACACACCCCCCCCCCAAAATCTGGCAGTAATATTTTTTAGTATCAACATTGGGAGGATACTGAAGAAGGGCTGGAGAAACCCAGTCCTTCGAGTTCAGTTGCAATAACATGGCTGCAGTAAACAATGCAATCAAGTTTGAGCTGGGAAAGAATGGGATACTATGTAGCTGGTATAACTGTAGCTGTGTGTGCCCTCTAAACAACAGGCAAGGAAAGAGCAGGTAGCTCCAGAATACCTTGCTGAACAGGAGAAGAGAGAGGAAAAGGGAGGGTGGATAAGTCTGCTTCATCAGCTATTCCCAGCATATTTAAAAAAGCATAGGCCTGTAGGTCTAGCCACAAAAATGGAAATCATAAGAAAAGTGAAGACTGGTGAAAAAAAAAAGTCATCCCTGGATGCATTTGGAAGAAGTTTTCAAGTAACCTCTAGAAGGTTCAAAATATTTTTCTTCATTTATGAAAGGCTTATTTGAGTTGTTTCTTGTCACAAGTGCATACTTTTAGCTTCAAATAAAACATTTGCTGAAACAAGTTGTGCTGCTCTTTTTTGGGTGCAGGAATCTATGCCTAGTTTTTCCATGTTATTCCTACCCCTATTACCAAATTTGCTGTTGAAGAAGTAATGCCCAAGAATATGTCTAGTTCATTAACAGAGGTATCACTGTACTTTTAGCCTTTTTTACAGCCAAATCTTGGAGAGTGGAATCCTTCAGGTTCCCATAGGAAGCTTATGCATTCTTCCAATCCAGCAGTTGGCCCACCCTGTCTTTTAACTTTTCCTCCTTTGTCTAACAGGGGAAAATAAGTTACTCCTATCTTTGTTTCAGATTAATCACAGATTAGACTGGTGTCTGAAGCTGAAACTATGATTGCCCTTAATTACGTTTATTGAAATAAGCAAGCATCAAACTATAGTTTTTAAGCCATGTTTTGAGGGTGGATTGTTTCAATTATAGTTAAAATTAACCACAATTTGTAAGGCCTGGATGACATGGCAGGGGGCAATGAAAGTAAAACTGAAGCACAAGCTCAAAAGTGAATGAGAAAGGAGAAACCTTACAATTTAGTATTATACCTGAACTAGCTCAACATCTGTCCATAGATGGCTGTATTCTGGTGGTGTATCGAATTAATTAAAAAGTCTCACAACAGCATTGCATATATGACATTGGCCGGTTACAAACCGGCATTTGGGACGTCTGGAGGATGTCCTATTTTAAAAAAGGGGCGTCTCTTCTAGACGCCCCTGGGCCTAATACGGACTGTGTCCGTACGCGTCGCGTCCTTTGTGACGTAGCGAGTGCGCCCCTGGCGCCTTGCTACGTCGCAAACGCAACTCCAAAAGAAGCTCCATTTTGGAGCTTCTTTTTCGGTCCGCAGGGGAGCCGCGCCGTGTGGAGGCTCCGGCTCCCCCGCGGACTAACCGGCGGTGGCGGCAGACCGCCGCAAAGCGGCGGTTTGTATCCCGCCAATGTTCCACTAATATCGGCATGCACAATATTTAGATAGACTATACAGCCACTGCCTTGCTAACACCAATACGACACCTGAAAAGATGATTGGAATGGTCTCATTTCAAGCAGTTCCTTGTGTATTCTGGCTTTCATTCCAGGATACATCATGTTGCCACCAGTAAGGAAGACATTTTGGACAAGCTTTTCCTGCTGCTCTTTAGGGTACCTAAAAATAAAATTTAAAAATTAGCCACTACAATCTCCAGCTCCTAGCAGCACTTCACCAACCTGAAAACAATTAGTTGAAATTTGATCTCATATAAGCAAATATTTAATTCTACTAACATGATGAAC
Source organism: Sceloporus undulatus (assembly GCF_019175285.1). Classification (NCBI taxonomy): domain Eukaryota; kingdom Metazoa; phylum Chordata; class Lepidosauria; order Squamata; family Phrynosomatidae; genus Sceloporus; species Sceloporus undulatus. The sequence goes on from NW_024802943.1 coordinate 1,163,215, forward strand.
TAGTACATACTAGTCCTAAGAGGAAAAAAAACTCTAATGTAAAAATAGGCTATATAATAGCTTCAGTGCTGCACATATACCTCTTCTCTCTCTCCTCCTTTTGAAAGAGATAGGACAGCATACAAGTCTGAGGCTCACTGCAACTGCCATGGTCATGGTTTAGTGTTATGGCTGAATGTTACCACTTTGTGGTACACATTTTAATAAGGATTCACACAGAGACACAAGGGCCTAGTATGGAAGTTATCTCCCTATACTTCTTTAATTTTTTTTCTGGATGTGTCCTGCCTTATGCACTGTGCTCAACACAGTGGACAAAATGTATAACCATGCAGTGTCCTATGCAACATATAAATTATGGTTTCTCCAAATTCCTTTAAATGTGAGCTGCAATGCAATCTTTCTCTTTCTCTTTTTAATAAGGATAGGAAGATCATTCCTTTATATTCTATAGAACAATCTGAAAATGTAGTAGCAAATATTGTTTGAAGGCATTCTGTCTCTTCCTAAACAATTGGCAGTTCAACACAAACCTGTCCAGGACAAACTGCATGGTTTCAGCTATCCCAGCCTGCTCTTCTCCAATCAAGGATGGCTGGAACAGAATTTCAGGAACTCGGATTCTTTCTGTGCCAAGAAAGAGTTGATGGTATTCCGCCAGGTTAAATACAGGCTGCAAAGACACCAAAAGATTCAGAAGAGGGCTTTTCTACAAAACATCTGTTCTACTTTGGATCTTATTGTAAAAATGTTGCATATGTGGATCAAACTATGTGTTGCTCTTATCCAAAAAGACTTCACATTTTCAGTGTTTTCTATTCGTAGCCTTTCAGTATGGCTGCAACAGGAGATTTCTTTGGTGACGTGAGACTGCTAGCCATTTAGCTTTTTCTCTTCCATAAGTGTTTTCTTTTCCTCAGTGTCCATTCCACCTTGTCATTAAACATTATAACTGCTTCTATTTGGTGTTTTCCTTGTTTCCTACTATCATGCACAGGTTTGGGGGCAGGGACAATGATTTTTAATTTTTTGTGTTGTGCAGCCTATAGTTTACAAGAAGGTAACTGTACACTACCTCTGAGTATTCCTTGCCTAAGAAATTCACGGGATTGCCTTAAGTAGACAGGCAATGTGAGGCACATACACACATATATCTCTAATAAGAAATGTTTAGTGCATTATAAATAATCTCTGCAAGACATCATTTGTATCAAACATGATTAACACAACATGCAAATGCTTCCGGGTACATCTTTCTCATTCTGAATTCCTCTAAGGACCACTCAGGCACTTAACTGCTTCAGTTATGATACATAAATGAAATGTTTATGTATAGCGGGAACAATATCACTAAATAATTGTATTTAGTGCCAGTGTGATGTAGTGATTTAAGGACTGGACTACTACTCTGGAAATCAGGGTTCGATTCCCGCTTGGCTATGGAAACCTACTGGGTGAGTCACACACTCAGCCCCAGAAAACTCTGTGATGAGATCACCTTAGGATGGCCATAGGTTGGAAACAACTTACGACAACAACTAATGTACAACTGAAACCATCTGCATCTAGAGCAAAGATGAGGGACTTTTTGACCCTAAAGGCCACAATCCCCCGTGCCTTAACTTTCTGAGGGCTGCATACCCATCACAGGTGGCTCATCCTGCAAAAAATGGATGTTCCATCCATTCTTTCATACTATGTGTGCATGCATCACTCCATGATGAGATTCAAACACAGAAAAAAAATTGCCCACCCCAGCAATTATACTTGGCAAAAAGCCACCATTCAGAAGGTTTATCTTCCCCATCCACTCCCTGCAATTAGGCATCACCTGCTTTCACTCCAAAATAAGCAACAGACCATAACTTTAAGTAGGGCACCAGGGAATATGGGTGGTCAAGGACAGGAAGCCCTATGGGCTGCAGATGACCCATGGGCTACTGGTTTCCACCCATGGCCCCAAGCAGTGGTTTCAAAACTTGGGTCCTACATTCTGTCCTTCAGATCACAGAATACCCAGCTATCATGGCCATGCAAAGGGATTGTGGGAATGGCAATCCAACAATATGAAGACTAAGGCCCCAAACAGACTGGCAATAAGCACCAGCTTGGGGGTGGCGTGGGGGAGTGGCATTTAGATGATGATGATATATTTCTTTCTTTATTTATATTCCGCCCTTCAGCCCTTATGGCTCTCAGGGCGGCTTACATTTATTATTTTAACCAGACAGTTCCCTGCCCGAAGGCTTACAATCTAAAAGACACAACACAAAAGGAGAAGGAATGGTGAGGGAGGAGGGGATCAGGTCCAGCATTCTTCTCTCCCTCTGAGGCCTGGACCAAGGCAGATGGACCAGAGGGAGGACTCTGCTTCTTCCAGGCAGACAGTTGGAGCTCACCTGCCCCCTCTCTCCCTTCAAGATGGTGGCTGAAGGGAGGGCTTGACTTCTTCCAGGCAAGGCAGTTGGAGCTCGCCTGCCCCTCTCTCTTCCTTCAAGATGGTGGCTGAAGGGAGCGCTAGTCTTCTTCCAGGCCAGGCAGTTGGAGCTCGCCTGCCCCTCTCTCTCCCTTCAAGATGGTGGCTGAAGGGAGGGCTAGTCTTCTTCCAGGCAAGGCAGTTGGAGCTCGCCTGCCCCTCTCTCTCCCTTCCAGATGGTGGCTGAAGGGAGGGCTTATTGTTCTTTCAGGCAAGGCAATTGGAGCTCGCCTGCCCCTCTCTCTCCCTTCAAGATGGTGGCTGAAGGGAGGGCTAGATGATGATGATAATAAAATTTATTTGTATTCTGCTTTTTCACAAAGGAATCCAAGCGGATTCCAACAGTATAAAAAAAAAATCAAACAATTAAAAATTACAATGATGCCTGCCTCAACGTGAGCCCCCAAGCCAGTGGCACATCACCTGCCCGACCAGATGACGGGCAGCATTGTGATGCTCCGGCAGTGTAGCAATTATACACTGCACGTCATAGGAGTGCTTCAAAGCGGCAGCGGCAACTAAAAGGGGACACATTTGCTGGCTCATAAAGGAACGGCATTTTGCCACCTCGTTTTGAGCTGGCAAATAGCCAGACTGGGGCCATGGTGTGCTGTTTTGGCCCTAAGTGACTATATAGATACTTTGTAGCCTTGAAAGTATGTTCATATAAAGACAAACCTGAACTGTAGTGACCGGCTTTTCTGCTTCAGGTTGCTCTTCAGCAAATAAAGGCTCAAATTCATTAATGCTTTCCACATCTTCTATGGATTGTTCACCGCCCAATGGATCCAAATCAGGAATCTTAGAAAAAATGGACCACAGGTTATTCCAGTAAACAGGAAAGCTACACAAGCTAACAAGGATAAATTATCCCTTCCTACTAGTTGATAGCATTCAGTTCCAAAAAGAGGCAAATATTTTTAAAATTCTCACCAAGTTCACTTGAACTTATTATACCTTACTGAGTTGGCTTAAGAAAGAAACATTTCCAGTCTAACTTACATGGTCCAAAGTGGCATCATTCCACATTTAAAAAAAATGTATAAGATTAATTTTCAAGCTGCCTCAAACTTGGTACATGTACAGAATCACCAACTGTGGCTATCAAACATTTTATTCTATACCATGTTGGTGTGAGCCTGGAAAATAAATATTTGCTGGCTAAATAAATGTTCTGAATAGTTGTTGTTTTTATGGTGGGTTTTTGTTGGAAAATTGCTACTTTCACGCTGCAGTATTTTTAAAGTAATTATTATTCCTCCAAAGGGCCACAAAAACCAGGCTGCTAAAATGAAAGAATATGTATTACCTCTCAGTTCATTGTGGGTTAAAGGCATCATCATGTTAGAATATGATGTTAGCAACATCGAGGACTGCCTGAAGGAAGAGGCCCCTCCCTCTTCAACTGTCATCTCGGCCTCAGAGGGAGCCATCAGGCAGACCCAGCAACATCGGGGACTGCCTGAGAGCTGGTGGAGGACTACTTCTGCCGCTGCCCCCCCCCCATGTCACCTGGGAAGAAGCTCCCCAGAACTGCGGAGGACTGTCTTGCCGCTGTGGTGGCTTTTTACCAGGGAGGAGGGGTCAGTGAGAGAGGGGTGTTTTTATGTATTCTTAATTGTTTTATTGATATTTGCTGTGAACCGCCCTGGAAGGGCGGTATAAAAATAATAAATTTATTTATTATTTATTTATTATTAATATTATTTATAAAGTGTGGTTTCATACGCAAAGTAAACTACTTTACTTGGTGCTATAATGCTAGGCTTTGGGATTTTAAGCCAAGGATTTCCTTTGGCAACCATAAACCAAATGTGCTATTTTTAACTATGGAAAAAAAAAGGAAATTTACACAACTTAAAAGTAAAAGGTTACATAAAGATAAGATTAATAAGGATAAGAAGACCATTCCTTTATATTCTATAGAACAAACTGAAAATGTAGTAGCAAATATTATTATTCTTCTGCCTGCAAGTAAAACGTATCCTCCAAAAATCATTTCTTAAAAGATGCACGGACTTTCAGTATATTGTCCTCTTTGCCCTCTTGCAAAAAGGATGCACATTTGCCATCAACAATACCTACTATGAAAACCCTAAGCTGAAAATGTGATGTATAATGCTATTAGTTAGTTAGGAAGGGACAATTAATCCTTGTTAGCTTGTGTGGTGATGTATAATGTACTTCTACACACATTCATTTGTGCCCACACACAATCCTCCTTTCTATTCTGCTTGTTGTTGTTATCAGTCTTCAAGTTGTCACCAACTTACAGCGAGCCTAAGGTGAACCTTTCATGGTGTTTTCTTGGCAAGATTTGCTTAGACAAGGATTGCCTTTCCCTGAGGCTGAGAGCATGTGATTTGCCCAAGGACATCCAGTGGATTTCATGGCCAAACCCAGAATTGAACCCTGGTTTCCAGAGTTGTCGGCCTTTATGGTTGAGTGTGAAGTGGGCAATGATCATCAACCTTAAGAAATGATATTGACTGTAGATAGGAGGATTAAACAGAATCATGTACTGCAATCAGACTTGGAATCAAAATTGAACCTGGGGTATTTTATGAAACTAAGGGGTGAGATAACACAGGCCACTGATACAGGTTTACTTATCTCACTATTCCAGCAACTGATGGATTTATTTATTATATTTTTCCCAGGACTGATGCTCTGAGGGGCTTCACAGCATTAAAAACAGTACAATTAAAAACATTTTTTAAAAGTACATTAAAAAGGAATTAAATTATTACAGTATTAAAACATAGTTATTAAAAGAATAAAACATATTTTAAAAATATAAAACAATAAGTAAGAGGGGGAAAAACTGTAACAAATTTTTAAAATGGTCCAACATCCCAGCCTGTCCTTATAGCAATTCCTTAAATGCCTGTGTGAACAGGTAGGTCTTCACCTGCCGGTGGAAGGCCATCAAGGAGGGAGTCATTCTGATCTCCATGGGCAAGGAGTTCCAGAGTCTAGGTGCAGCCATCGAGAAGGCCCTCTCTTGCATCCCAACCAACCATGTTTGTGATGGTGATGGGATGGAGAGAAGGGCCTCTCCAGAGGATCTCAGAGTCTGGGCCGGTTCATACCAGGAGAAAAGATCTGCCAAATAGTGTGCCAAATAGATTTACCCAAACCTTTCTTTTTAAAAACAGTTCCTGCTTCCAAAACCTGTAACTCCAACTGGGGAAATGCTTGGTGTAATGAGGAGTACGAAAGATTGAAAAGACAGATGACAAAATATTTAAGTGCTTTTAGAACCACTAAATTCTTGACTCTGGCCTTATACTTGAAAGCAAAGATCAAAAATAATATTTGTATTATATTTTCATAATGGCTGTTTGCTAGTTACAATAAAATTATGACTGAGAAAAGAAAAATAAAGGTTTTCCTGAATTTCATTAGTGTGACAGTTCTACTAAAAATAAGGGGGGGGGGGCAGGTTTTATTCTAGCTCTGCAGCAGCAGGACAGAGAAAGATGATCACACTTTCTCAACCTGGTTCAACCATAGCAGCAACAGTTTTCTCAGACTGCTCAGTTTCTGGGGCAAACAGTTCACAGGAATTCATGATTTGTCTTTGGCACAAACATATGGATCATGTTTGTAATTTTCCTGTTAGTATTTCAAACTACTACCAGTAAATATGTCTGGTAATGAAAAAACAGTTGTTTTTTGTTGTTTTTTGACAGGGAACAAGAAATGTTAGGTAAAGATGGTGCAAGCCAAAAAGGAGCTGGGAAAGTCTGCTAGCATATTTCAACTTCAACAGCCTTCATCTTTCCATCACTTCCTTCAAACAAATTACAGTTAACCAGGAATGGACAAAGTGCACTCCTAAAGATATTGCTGACCCACACCTCCAAGAATCCACTGGCTATACTGGTTAGGTCTGATAAGCAGATCTTCCTCACCTCTAATTTAAACTCTAAGCATGTCACTATTTTCCCACAATTTCCAAAAAAAATTTTTGGGGGGTGACTGCTAATAAGATCAGGGATCAACATGTAAATATTTTCCATATTTATTTATTTATTTACTTTTACAGGGGAGGGTGCATCTCTTGAAGTTTTTTTTAAAGAAACCTTTTGCAAGCCTCAAGATTCCTGTGAACATGATACTTCCCTCTTGTTTTTCAGCGACCTCTTTTTGGCTACAATCCTGTCATGCTTTATCAGCTGATTTTTCTATTACACAAGTAAGGATGGCAAAACAAAGGATGCAGCAGCAGCAGGAGACAGCAGTAGATAGGTCTGCATGCAATGGTAGGACAGTCCTTATGACAAAATCTTGAAACTGCTTCACATGCATTTGTGCTTATGTGTTGAAAGTAAAAATGTAAAAGCATTGTGGTACCTCTGGCTTGCTATCCACAACATCCACTTCGACACTAGCTTCTGCCTGTAGGATTTTCTGTTTAGTTTGTTCAATGACCAAACTCAGTTTGTGGATGTAAGACTGAAGTTCCTCAGCAGAGTCCATGTTAAGTTCCACCAAAGCTTTGTGATACTGATCCATCTGACCATCTTCCAACAGTTCCTATACACAAAGTATAAAAGACTGCAAGTGCTATAAATGGGTCTTAGAAGCAAATCTTATTATCATTAGGGGTCATAAATGCTAAATTCAAATTGATCCAAACCACAGCAGACCTACTGGACCAACAGAATTTACGTATTAACTTATTATTCAGCAACCAGTTCAGTGGCAGGGTGGGAAATGCTGCCTTTTCGTCGGCCAAAAAAGAACAGATTTTATCTGTTTCTTTTGCAGCTGGCTTCAAGGCAGATTGGGCCACAGTGTGTGTTTGCCACAGCCTCAATCCTGCCCGTCGGTTTCTCCCCAATAAAGTTTTTTTAAAAGCATACAACCCATAAAAAGCTCCCTGAAACCAATTATTCATTAAAAGCTTGTTTGAATAAAAAGGTATTTTCCTACCAGGAAAGGAAAGCAGAGAAGGAGCCAGCTTAGCTTTCCATGAAAGGGAATTCAACAGAATGGGAGCTACCACTGAGAAGGCTCTCTCCCATGTTCTCATCAGAGGGGTTTGTGATGGTGGCAGGAGAAAGAGAAAACCCCTCCCTTGAACATCTTAGTACTCTGGCAGGATCATATAGGGAATTTTTCACATAGTTTGAACCTAAGAATTCTCCCTACAGCTTCTCTTTGTTCAGTTCCCATAAACCAGAAGTGCAACGCACACACTGTACAGAGTTACCTGAACATAAAGCAGTCTGTCCAACCTCTCTTGATCAAGCTGAAGTTTTTCCTCTCGCCGGCGAGCATTAAGCTCTTGAAGGCGTCGAAGCTGCTGTTGCCGCCTCTCCTGCTTCTCTTCAGATGTGAGAGTGCTCCCCAGGAGTTTATTTGAAAAAGGCAGCTGCATCTTATGCACATTGTTTTCGTAATATTCAGGTGATCTCCACTTCTGCATTTCTGGTCAAGTTTTTGAAAGCACAACAGTGAGTTTTTCCCCTCTACGCATTAATGCTTCTGGAAATATCTACTTAAGCAAATTAAGGGGGAAACAATCTTGATAAAAAAAATATACCTTACTTCTTTTGCCCACTATTATTGCTAATATTTTCAAGAGAATTTGCCATTTGAGAATAATTAACAGCATTTAACAGAAAGCTCTCCATCCACTTGTAGTAAGGAGAGGGTTTATACTCATGATTTTTCTTCCAAAGTGGCTATGCCATAAAATACATATTAGCTAATAGAACCACTAAAAGCCAATTTCTGGTTCAGATTAAAAACACACGGCTCCAAGAGAGAATCTAGAATCATGAAAGGATACAAAAAGGATACAGCAATGAGACTTGTTGGAAGTGTGCAACACAGCAGAAAATAGACTTAACTATTATCTCCATGAAACAGTCTTAACAAAACCAGTTGTTGACCAAAATCCAGTCTATTCAGCCCTTCTTTGACATAAAGAGTTGGCTCTAGACAAGCTGGATTTAGGTCCCATTGAAATCAAGCCATAACTAAATTTGTCCCATTGAGTTCAGTGGAAACCAAGCTCAATTAAAGCTGTCTAGACTGGACCCATTGTGCTTTGCTACTTTACTAGTTATAAGTGTACACATGCTTTTACAAATTAGTTAGTATTCCCAATGATTCTGGGGGCTAGCCTAGCAAATCTGTTGCGTTGAATAATACAAACCTGATGAGCTACTTTCAGATTAAATTCCCATTTTTAGTCATGGTTAAGGTTAGACATGCATTATTTTTTTTAATTCAGTTTATAAATAACATAAATATATGTCTAAAACAGAGACAGTATAAAATACAGTTCACAACTAAACATAATAAAATACAGTACTGATAACTATTCAATTGTTAAACAGGTTTGCACTAAAAAGGATTTTCCTTACAAACGATTGCCCTTTATGTTGGACTTCTATTTAAATAAATAAGAAGCAGGCTCGCTTTTCACAGCATCTGCCCCTACTTTCCGTACTTTGACCATATTTGTTCATTAATCCATGGCACACCATATCTTACACTCTCCTGAGTCATTTATGTCAAAGAATGGTGGTTGTATGTTCTTCCCATTTAAACCTCATTGGCAGACACCAATAAATTGATCATCACTTCAGTAATGCTTTAATAAAACTAAATTTCCTTCTTAATAGAATGGGATTACTGATGTTCAATTTGTTTAAAATTCATATTCAGTAATGGCCAGTCCAAAAATATCTATCTTGGAAAGCTTACAATACCAGCAATTATAATTACATTCTGTCCAAACTAAGCTAAGCCTATACTGTATATAATAAGATCTCAGTGAAACGGGATTTCTCTCTTTTTTTAAAAAAAACCCTATAAATTTAATGCAGATTTCTGGTGTAGTATTTGTTTCAGAACCCATCCAATAACACTAATGAACACTTGTCAATATATTTCAAGCAAACCTAGATTAATTAAATAACTAACTGATTTCTATCAATATGCTCATCAGTAACACGTGATTAAAATGCTGTACTATTTCTAAATAAGGAGTATCATTTCAATAACCTACCAAATCATCTCTAACAGTGATATGGTGAAATGCAAAGCAATGAAATTTCATCATTATTTTTTAAAATTTGTTCCATCCTTTAATATTTCTCATTTCAAACATGAAATAGAAAATAAAGGTGCCTGGCAGCCTCTGATATCAGTGCTTACCGTCTTTGTAATCTTCTGCAACATAGCTGTGTTCATGAAGTATTTCTTCTACGCGGCTGAGAGTGATGGCAGCGAAATGCCCGGGGTATTTTAGCTGTAGAAGACGCTGAAGGTACAGAGCAGCCTGGCACCCTCCAATATTTATACGCTTACAGTTTCTAGCATCCAACCTACCAGTCGACAAGAACAAACATCAGGGACAGCCTGAAGGAAGAGGCTCCTCCCTCTTTTAACTGTCATCTTGGCCTCAGAGGGAGCGATCAGGCAGACCCAGCAACATTGGGGACTGCCTGAAGGACGAGACTTCTCCCTCCTTTAACTGTCACCTTGTATTTGTATTGTATTCAATTTTTACTGTACACCGCTATGATCATTGCAGAATAGCGGGCTATAAATAAAACTTATTATTATTATTATTATTATTATTATTATTATTATTATTATTAAACAAAAGTGAATGTGTATGACTTAGGAAAAGGTAGTTCATTGGACTCTTCATATCAGAGATTGAAAGTAACAAAGAATCATGAAGGCTTTCAAGAATCGTAATTTTGACTGCGTTTCCCTTTGCTTGTACAGGTTGAATAGCTGTTATCCAAAATACTTGGGACCAGGAATGTTTGGGGTTTTGGAATACCTGTATTTGCAAATATGTACATAATGAGTTGTCTTGGAGATGGGACCCACGTCTAAACACAAATTTCATTTATGTTTACATTATATAACATATGCTTAAGGTATTTTATGCAATATTTTTTAATATGTTTGTGCATGAAATAAAGTTTGCATACACTGAACTATCAGATTGCAAAGGTGTCACTGTCTCAGCAACCGATGAAAAGGTTTGGGGTTTTGGGATATTTTGGGTTTCAGAATGCCAGATAAGGGAGATTTAACCTGTAATACTTTAATATCCAGTTGGGCACAGTATAGCTTTCTGAGCTGAAGGCAAAAGCAACTTGGACAACGGTGAATGAACGTTGCATCACAACCAGCCATTCCAATGGTCTTGAACACTCTTCTGCCACTGTAACCTAACGCAAAGCTTAGCCATCTTGCTTCTGCCCTGGAAGAAACCGCTTGGGGTCCTTTTCTCTCTCCCTTCTCCCTTTAACTCACACTCTGCCTCTTCCTCCTCCTTCTCACTACTCCCAGAAGCCCAAATCCGCTTGACACTTAAACATTTCCTGGAACTGGGTAAAGCACACTGTTGTAATTAGCAACAATAATAAAAGCCACCCAGAGGCCAAAGAAAACCAGAAGGGTTACTACTGCGCTCTGGTCCCAAACACACTGCAGAAATAATCCAGTTTGAGACCGCTTTAACTGCCCAACTGCTCAATGCCAGTGAGTTCTAGGAACTGCTGTTCTGTGAGACATTTAGCCTTCCCTGTCAGAGATAGCTCTGGTGCCACAATGAAGTTCAATCCCCAGGACTCTCTATCACTGAGACAGAGCAGTTAAAGCCGTTTCAAACTGGATTATTTCTGCAGTGCAGCATCGTCTCTAGCGTTTGAAATAAACCACCCGTCAAAGCTACCTGAATGGATCCTCTCCCAGGCCCAGAATAGCAGCCAGGCTATACACACACACACAATCTGTAACACACCACCACACAGCCTCACAACAGCCACCGGACTCACCTGCCATCCAGGACTGGCAGGATGTGGGTGCACTGATACCCGGAGGAGAGGACGAGGCCGCTGCTGGGCCAGCCTTGCCTCTGGTTGTGGCGGAAGCTGAAGAGGCTGTCCACGCCGTAAGAGGCCTTTGGCACTTGGTAGCATTCAAAGAGCAGCTCCGACATCATTTGCCTGGAATAGAGCGGGTTGCAGACGGCTTCTGTCACCACAATTGGATGGTCGACGCGGCCCTAAACGAAGGTGGGAGTGAGGCAGAGTCAAACACACGAAGAGCCAAAGCGCTGCCAAACCGGGTTATTCCTCCCGTGCGGACGCAGCCCAGCCCGCCCCATCCTGGCCCACCTGCTGCGAGGCGAGTCCGAGGCGCTGGAAGCCGTGGTCGAAGAGCAGCTCCTGCAGCTCCATCTGGACGGGGACGTTGCGGTCGAAGGGCGAGCGGAGGAGCCAGCGGAGGGGCTCGGGGCTGCCCAGGTCGTTGCCCACCTGGGTCTCGGGCCCGGCCCCTCCTCGGGCGCCTCGGCTCCGGGCCACCAGCGAGCGGAAGCGCAGCAGAGGCTCCCCGGGCACCGAGGCGTCCGAAGAGGCCCAGCCCAGCCGCAGCTGGAAGGAGCCGTTGTCCAGCACCAAAGGCGCCGGGGATGGCAAGCGCACTCCCGGCAGGGCCTCTAGCGTCGGGTCCGGGTCCCAGCGGGCATCCCGAAAAGGGAAGACCCCGCCGCCGCCGCCGCCGCCGGTGGCCGCCATCGCCTGGCAACGCTCCCTCGCTTGGGCTTCCGGTCCCTTTGCTTGGACTTCCGGCCGGAAACCAAACGCCGCGCTTGAAAGTTCCGCCCTTTTCTTGTCAGAGAGAGAATGGTCCCCAAACTGTGGCCTGTAAGAGATTCTGGACTTCAGCTCCCAGAAGCCTCAGCCATGTTGCCCAAGAGTGTAGGATTCTGGGAGATGAAGTCCAAAATCTCTTACAGGCCACAGTTCAACGGTCGTCCCCAAAGTGTGCTCTTTAAGTGATTTTGGACTTCAGTTCCCAGAAGCCTCAGCCACGTTGGCCAATAGCCTGGGATTCTGGGAGCTGAAACCCAAAATCCCTTAAAGAGCACAATTTGGAGAACCACTGTTTTTCCCCCTTTGTATGCCGCCTTTCTCTCAGAAAGGACCCAAGGCGGCTGGAATTTGCAGTGTGGAATAACGGTTCTTTGAACTTGGCCTCTGGGAGACCATGGTTCAAAACACACTGCAGAAATAAGCCCCGAACTGTGGCCTTTAAGTGATTTTGGACTTCATTTCCCAGAAGCCTCAGCCACGTTGGCCAATAGTCTGGGATTCTGGGAGCTGAAGTCCAAAGTCTCTTAAAGAGCACAGTTTGGGGGGCCTGGTGGCGCAGTGGTTAAAGGCCAGTGCTGCAGCCACTCACTCTTAAACCACAATGAAGTCAAAGATACAGTCGTGTTAGTCTGTAGAATCATTACATTATGTAGAGAGATGTTGTAGCACCTTTGAGTCTAACTGAAAGAAAGATGCATCTGAGGAAGTAGACTGAAGCCTAGGAAAGCTCATGCTGCCACTTTCAGTTAGTCTCAAAGATGCTACAACACCTCTCAAACCACAAGATTGTGCAAACATGTAAGGTTAGCTGTGTTGGCCATTTCACAAATCCAAACAAAAACCCATCAGTGATACCTTTATTGGCCAAGCGAAATGCACAAAATACTTGCTGCAAGCTTTCGAAGATCCATGGGCTTCTTCATCACGCAAGATGTTACAAACCAAACAGGAGGAAAAAACAACTGGAGATATTAGTCAGATGCCTACATTTTGCTTTAGTCCTTGGTTCTTCAAATTTTTTCAGATTGCAGCTATTTGATCTCAGTACAGTCGGCCCTCCTTATCTGGGATTTCTTATCCACAGATTCAAGCATCCATACATTGAAAATATTTTTAAAAAATTATGAATTCCAAATAGCAAACCTTGATTTAACTTTTTATATAAGGTAAACCATTTTTCTATGCCATTATATTTAATGGGACTTGAGCATCCATGGATGTTGTTATCCATGGGGGGTCCTGGAACCAAACCTCATTGGATAACAAGGACCCACTGTATTGGCTGTACTGACTGTGGATGAATCTACAGTATACAAACAATGCAGTTTGACACCACTTTAAGTGCTGTAGCTCCATCCAATGGGATCCTAGGATTTGTGGTTTTACAAGGTCTAGACTTCTTTGCCAAGTGCCAGTGCCTCACAAAACTATGATTCCTAAGTTTCTGTAGGATTGAGCCATGGCAGCTAAAGTGGTATCAAACTGCATTCTTTCTACAATATAGATGCACTCTGTGATGGCATCTGCAGTCCACAACATCTGGGGTGTGTGTAAAATAATCCCCACTTTTAATGTATGGGGTTAGATTGTTCAAGAGGAATTCTAGGTAAAAGCTCCACCTTAACTCAGCCTTGTGCATAGGGGTTTTAACCAAGGAAAATACACACATACCATTTACCATAAAGACAACCATCACTCATATACATCAAAACAAAAACAATGCAACCTGCAACCAACAACAATGTGAAGAAAACAAGCCAAAACATGAGAATGGCTGCCACATCTTTCCCTGTCATATGGTACAAGCAGCTGCTTCTCCTTCTCCTGTCACATCCCTACAGTTTGTTAGATGTGCAAACCAGCCTCTTCTTTGCCTATAAGCTCGGGCAATATATATAGAACCAAAAGTCCCCATGACATCTAGTCCTATTATTTATTTAGGGCTCATGACCCTTTTACTAACATGGTAACACCATGTTGGCAGCAGTTTTAAAAGCTGCTACTTCTTCAGCATGTGAAGATAATCACGCACCTTATATTAAAGCAGGTTTATGCTCCCGGAAGCCTCCCGGAAGTGGGAATCAGTTGTAAGACAAGGCACATGCTCCCCACATGCCTTGTTCTTAATACAAAGTATGTGGGGGGTGGGGAAAGTATTACTGTTGCATCAGCGACAGAGCAGCAATGTGAAACAAAAAGACAGCTCACTACCCAAATTCAGAAGTGGCTTGATCTAACAGCTTATGTCTGAAGCCAGCTTTACTTCCCCTCTTCCTGGAAAAGTTGCTCACCTCAGTTTACATAAACCAAGACTTCTTGTTTAGGATTTTATTTCTCCTTTATGCATAATCGCTACTTTCCTTTCCCTACTCTTGATATCTGATGGTGACCCTGTGAGTTTTCTAGACAAGGAATACTCTAGAGGTGATTTTGCCAGTTTCTTCATCTGAAATATAGCCTACAGCACCTGATATTAAGAAAGGAAAACTAATCACCACAGAAGAGCTATAAGAATTCATCCTAGATAACAAGGAAATTGAAATAATCAAGGAATTTTCATATCTTGGATCAGATATTGGTCAAAATGGAGTTGACAGCCAAGAAATTAGAAGAACACAAGTGGGAAATGCAGCTATGAAGAAACTGGGCAGAATCCTAAAGTGTAAAGATATAATTCTGAATACGAAAGTGAGGATTTTTCTAGCCATTCTGTTCCTCCTCATCATCTACAGATGTGAGAAAGCCAACAGAAAGAAAATAAATTCATCTGAGATGTTGTGCTGGAGAAGAGTGCTGAGGATGCCATCGATAGCCAAGAGGAAAAAGAAATGGATTCTAGAACAGATTAAGCCTGAGCTCTCCATAGAAACAAAGGCCCGTTACAAACGGGCACCCTAGCACGGACTGAGTCCGTACTAGGGTTAGAAAGGGGCGTCTCTTCCAGATGCCCCTAACCCTAGTACGGACTGAGTCCGTAGAAATGGCGGCGGCCATTCCACATGGCCGCCGCCATCTTGACATAGCGGACGCACTGCATCCGCATGTCGCGCCCCAGAAATGACGCTGTGAGTGCACGCTTCAGCACTTGTGCCATCTCTTCTGGGGCACAGGAAGGAGCACAATTTTCGCGTTCCTTCTTTGCAGCGTCCGGGAACCGCGCCGTTTGGCTGCTGCAGTTTCCAGATGCTGTAACCGGCGGCGGCAGCAGACCGCTGCTTTTCAGTGGTCTGTAACCCGCCTATGATGACTAAATTGAGGTTGTTGTACTTTGGCTTACACAGCATGAAAAGGCATGAATCAGTGGAAAAGACAATGATGCCAGCAAAAGTAGAGGGCAGTAGAAAGAGAGGAAGGCCACATACCAAACGGCTGGACTCAATAATAGGGGCATGAGCCTTCAAGATGTGAGCAGAGTAGTGGAGAACAGGGGGTCTTGGAGATGTTTCATCCACAGGATCACCATGGGTCAAGGCCAGTTCTAGGGCAGTTAACAACAACATACTTTTAGTATTCTTCTTCAGAAATAATTACACAGACAGAAATCAGCTTAAACACATAGACTGCAAGGGTACAATACCATATACGCAGAGTTGCCTAGGAATCAGCCACGCTGAACACACTGAGAAACACACATGAGATCTTGCAGTTACGCACCGCAGTCCTAAGCAGTTTTACTTGCAAGTGGGACCTATTAGATTTAATAGGTCTTATTTCCATGTAAATACTTTTAGAAATTCAACTTTAGGATCTGAACGCTAATGTTCTATAAAGGAAATTCTCTATTATTTTTTCCGATTAATTTATTGTTTCTAGTTAAGATGTTGGAAGTGCTATTATATCAGGTTACTGCAGTTTCTCCAGTTATCCCGTCTAATCTGTTGCACGATTCCCTTAATGGGATTGAGGCCTTCATTTAAAGCAGCTATATAGGAATAGCAGCATAGCTGCTTTGTGATTCAGGCTGTGACGTAATAAGAGAGCATAGTTACCAAAAGGTGTTTAGTGTAGCACAGCATGTATTTAGTGAAACATGTGCCCAGTCAGCTGAGTTGGATTTTGAAGCAGCTATGAAGTACCCCCTCGTCCCTTTAATCAATGATCTAACATTTCCTGTCCTTTTCTTTTGGTTTTGCTTGCCTTTTGGGTTACTACTGATCCTACTGATTTTCTGGTTTCGGCGTCTTCTAAATGAAGGTAAGCCTTGCTGCAAGAGATGTGCTTGTGTATTAAGGTATTAGCATTCTTTTTAAAGCAATTGTAGTGTAAAACTATTTTTAGCTTCATCCTGATTATCTTGGAGTGAAGCTCAGTACTCTTCTTGTGTGCTGTTAGAAATTTAAGACAGTTTGAAAGTTAATTACTATTATGCATACTATTGTAATAAGTGCTGTGTCTTACTTATTAAATCTTTCTTGCACAAAAGTCTTAAAGCCAGAAAATTTCTTAAAACAGGATTTATCAAACAATTTTACTCTCCTTTCCTGATCAAGTTGCATAAATCCATGATTGTTGAATATATTGTGCCTCCTGAATAATCCCATCAATTCTTCTTCCCTTGCCCTGGAAGGTAAAAAATACAATCAAAATGTAGTATCTAATAATTGTTTCCCTTTCATGAAACCACAAACCATTTGCTATAGGCAACTTAACCATAAATCCAGCCCTGTGTGCAATGGCTTCTGTACAGTTTAATATGATTAGCAATCAATTTGAAACCTGTATTTATAATTTATATACTTTTATTAGGTGAATGTACCAGCTGACTGAACAGGGTCAATTCATGGAACTAAAGGGGGGGGGATTTGTTTAAATTTCTACAGCAAGTTCCTTCTGTCTGTTTCATATTATCTTATTTTCACACCTAATCCTGAACTGTGTGGAGCATAGGAGTCAGAAGCAAACACAAGTGCCATGTTATACTTGAAATTGTCTTCTTTCCAGGTTTTTTAGGTTTAAAGTGTCAATGGTTTATGGATCAGGACTAAAGAAGTATAGTATTGGGTTTAGTAGAGTCATGTCTCTTTTGGAACTATCTGTCCTCTGACAGGAGAAAACCCCAACAACTATGTCTGTGCTGTACTTGAGAAACATTTTGCTCTCTCCTTCACTGTGGGCTAGCCATTTAAATAGGAATGTAGTGTGATGGCTTGCTTGCATAAGAATGCAGTGTTTCCTTACTATTACATTTATTTAGCTTTGTATTTCATGTTGTTGTCTTTTAAAAATCCACGTGTTAGCACTGAACAATTCATATGAACAGCCATGAGACTGCCACACCTTATGGAGGTCATGTAATGTTCTAGCTGTCCTTGAGCTTTAACTTCGCCATCCCTCACCATTTTCTGTGCTGGCTGTTACATTTTGTTACATTTGTATCCTACCTTTCCTTCAGTTATTTCAAGGCCCTGTATATGCCCATATTCATCCCTAATTCGTCTTCACTGTATCCCTGGCTGGACAAGCTCTCCATGTGAGTTTTACTGTTCATTGTAGGCTTGAACCTGGATCTCTCAAGCCCCAGTCTTGACACTCTAGCCACAACAACACATCATCTTTCAGTGATACTGCAATCCAACATGATCTGGAGGATCACACTCTCCCCATCCCTACCCTGTGCTAACAGTAGGAAGGTAGTTTGCAAAATTAGCAAAGAGGAGGAGGGATATGGCGCTTTTTAGTGTTAAATACCAAAGGCATACAGTACTAGGTTTGTTTCTTTAGGCTGCTGCCAAACTGCAGAATTAATGCAGTTTGACACCATTTTAACTGTCATCTCTCTATTTGTTGTGACACTAGAGCTCTTGGACAGGCTAAATATCCCACAAAACTACAATCCCAGAATTCCATAGCACTGAGTTATGGAAGTTACAGCAGTGTCAAACTGCATTGATTCTGCAGTGTGGATGCAATGTCCGCTAAAGGATTTACCACTCTATTGTCCTGTTGATGCAAATTTCCCGAAACAAAGACTATTTATAACTATGGCATTTCTAGTCAAATCATATCAAGTCCTATCAAGGGGTAGCAAACTTGGACACCCACTAGTTACCAATTGCATAAGTAAAATACATATCCTCTTTGATCTGAAACATTCCAGCAGGTTTCAGGGTCAGGAGAAGACACATTAGCAGAAATTGTTTTGGGATGGAACTGCTGCTATTTGAATTATATTAACTTTTGTAATATATGAAGAGTGGAATTGACATCCATGTGCCACAATGTAAAAACAATTTTTTTCCTGCATGCTTCCTAATACATAGACCTTTTCTTCAGTATATATAACTGAGACTGCAATCCAAACACCACTTTTCTCTAGAGGTAAGCCCTTCTGAGCATAACTAAGGGGCAAAATAGACTGGTGGAAGGGGCAGTTTGAAACCGCCTCTTCTGAAGCTGAATTGGGGCCGCATCAACTACATATTGTGGCCCCAATCCACCTTGAAGCTGCCTAAAAGGACTGGCAAATAGCTGGCTTCATGATGCTCCAGCCATGTGTGGCATATAGATGCTCCGGTGGTGTGTGGTGTCTAAATGCTGTGCTGCTGGAACATTGTGAAGCCCCCCCCCCCCCCAGTAAATGACTGGACAGCTTCCAACTGGCCTGGGAGTGTGCGATGTATAAATGCCGTACTCCCAAGATACCAGGAAGGCAGTGAAAGGGGTAGTCTGTTTCACCCCTAACTAGCCTAGGAGAGTTAGTGTGATGTAGTAGTTTCAGCATAGGAATAAGATTTAGGAGATTGGGCTTGATTCCCTGCTCAGCCATGGAAACCCACTGGGTGACCTTAAGTGGGTCACTATAAGTTGAAATGACTTAAAGGCACACAGCAACAAGAAGCATTAATGAACTCAGTAAGACTAAAGAACAGAAAATGAACAACATTTCCACTTGAAAAACAAAGTCAAGAACTAGGGTTTTTTTTTTTTTTGCAATATGGATTCTTTAATTCTTGTCACCTTGAGAGCTGTTGACAATATTGCTAGCAATTTATATAAACCTCATATTTGTAAATGAAGAAAAGTGTGTTGAAGAAATAAATTTCATGACACACACACACGCACGCACAAACACACACACATATATGCGGAGATCAGAAGTCAAATTCACTTGTTAACCCCTTAAATGGATATCCAGAGGGGTAATTCTGTCATTTTACAAATGCATTTGATGCATTTCTGCAACCAAAACTTCACATTTACTTTTCACAAAGGAGCCAGATCCAGCAGTTGCAGTTTCTGAACTCTAGCTAAAAATATCCATCTGCCTTCTAGCATTTTGCTATTCCATGTTGTTGTTGTTGTTGTTGTGTGCCTTTAAGTTGTTTCCAATTTATGGCAATTGTAAGGTGACCCTATCATAAGGTTTTCTTGGCATGTTTCTTAAGAGAGGGTTTACCATTGCCATCCTCTGAGACTGAGAAAATGGGGCTGGCTGGCCCAAGGTCACCCAATGGGTTTAGATAGCTGAGCTGGGGTTCAAACTCTGGTTTCCCAGTACAGCAAACTGGATTCTTACTTCTTCCATGTTATTTTGTCATAAAAATGATCCATGCCTATAACTTTTTTTCAGATCAAAGACTTATTGTTAAAAAGATAAAGATGCCACCCTCTGATAATACTGATGGAAACGCTGACCTCCAAACTGAAAATGAATCCAGAGGAAGTAACAGCCAAAACGATACTCTGAAAAGAGCCTCAAAAAGTGGCATGAGGATGACTCCACCTGTGAAACAAATAGGCCCTAAACCTTCCTATCTGAGTTCCAAGGAGGCAGTCCAGGGGAAAGGCCTATCTGCCATAATTTCAGACAAATTAGACCAGTCTATAAAACAGTATTGCTCTGAGAAAAATTCTTTGTATAACACATTGATGGTAAGTAGAATAGGCTATACTAATTGTTGGATGACTGTTACAACTCCTTATCTCAATCCTGCTCTCCATGTTACCTAGATAAATAATACTTTGAGAAGTTAACAAATTAATCTTTTCCATGTAAAGGAATAATAGATGTAGGACTAGTGCTTTACATCTAATTGAAACTTGTGAGCTTGTGTGTTATATAATTATGAACCAGAGAGGATTATGGGAGTTTTCATAGAGTTGCCAATCTGAAAGCTGGGGACAATTTCTGTACCTTTAATCATTGTGTAGAAGAGGTAATTTCAGCAGGTATTGCTTATCATACAATACCCCCTGAAATTCTCTCTCCTACACAAATATTAAAGGTACAGGGATCTTCTCCAGTTTTCACCCTGGGATCTATTTTAATCATGTTGTAAATAACACTGATATTTACCGTAATTCTCTTCTAACTCAATATTTTAATTATCTTATTTTTTAAAACCAGTGCATGCTGCTTTGGATCCCATTTTGTCAGAATGGCAGGATATAAGTGCAATAAACAAACAAGCAAATCCTAGGTTTTCAACTTTTCTCTCTTCACATTATTGTTGTAGTTTTGGTCTCTCTCTTTATCATAAGTAATTTTGCTATAGGACTGTAACAAAAGAGGGAGTTGCTAAAAGCTCTTTAACTTTCCTTCCTTTAATCTGTTGAACCTTGAATACTTGCTAAGACTCCACACTGGTGTTGGAAAAGTTTTAAAATTCCAATTACAACTCTTTGGAAAGGGCCCTCAATGCAGCAGGCCTTCTTCTGGTCCAAGGGAAATAGAGGAGCAGATGTGTTGGATAGTACTCAAGACATGGTGCCCAGTCATTTATTTTGCTTCACGGTGGCCGGTTACAAACCGGCCTTTGGGACGTCCGGAGGACGTCCCATTTTAAAAAAGAGGCGTCTCTTCTAGACGCCCCTGGGCCTAATACGGACTCCGTCCGTACAAGATGGCGCTGGCCCTTCTACATGGCCGGCGCCATCTTTGCGTATCGGACGCTGAGCGTCCGTACGCGTCGCGTCCTTTGTGACGTAGCGAGTGTGCCCCTGGCGCCTCGCTACATCGTAAACGCAACTCTAAAAGAAGCTCCATTTTGGAGCTTCTTTTTCGGTCTGCACAGGAGCCGCGCCGTGTGGAGGCTCCGGCTCCCCCGCGGACTAACCGGCGGTGGCGGCAGACCGCCGCAAAGTGGCGGTTTGTATCCCACCTCTGATAGTGCTCAGTAAAGTCTGAGGCAATAGTAGGAAAAGTCAAAGACCACAACACATGTCGATTGATTTAGTCTAGAAAGCCACAGCCTTGAGTTTGCAAGTGCTGAGCTAGGCTGTTAATATCAGAGTGTCGTGTAAGACATAGGGTTGATATAATTCAAATCTGACTTGATAGCAATCAGCAACAAAACAGCAGCCTCAAGAATAATCACATGGAAAATGGTTTTGTTGCACTAATTGTTTTAATTTTGTGAATACTGGTGAAAAAAAATGGGAGACATATATAATTCCTAAGAGTATATCTTACTGAGATGTTATTCTCTCTTAGCTGCTGTGTGTTCTGCTGATCTCTCTCCTCTTCAGCCTTCTCAGTCAGTTGCTTGAGATCTCCAATGTCCTGCGAATCCAGCGTCTGCCTTCATCACTGTTTATCCGTATATATCGATTCTTTACCTGGCTGGGTGAAAAGCCTATGAACATCATGATTTCTCTAAAGCAAGGAATCTCTGCTCTGTCACCTTCCATCATGAGAAAGAAAGAGAAAAAGGACTTCTGGGACTAATGATATCAAAGGGGGGAAATTAAAATGCAGTGACTCCACCAAACAAAGGAAGAGTGTTGCATTCTTGTAATTATCATTCACTTGACAATACAGTGGTACCCCGGGATACGAATGCGCCGCCTTACGAAATTTCCAGGTTACGAAAAAAATCCATTGAAAAAAACTGTTCCGGGTTACAAAGGTTATTTCGGGTTACGAAAAAATTTTTGGTGCTTTTCGGCGCTTTTTCGCACGAAATCGCGGCTTTCGCTATTAGCGCCTATGGCTTTTTCAGCTTACGAAGATTTTCGGGTTACGAACGCGGCGGCGGAACGAATTAAATTCGTAACCCGGGGTACCACTGTAGATTACTGGGATGTGCTTCACTGCCATTAACTCAGATGGTCAGGTTTGAACAGGGGAAAGTTGCATCTAATAATAATAATAATAATAATAATAATAATAATAATTTATATTCCTCCTTTTCCCAAGGGAATCAATATATGTTAGATTTTTCCATATCCCAAACAAGTGGTAGAACCAAAACCATAACATCTTATCTGATGCTTTATTTCAGATAAATATATCAAAATACATTGTTTTATTACATAGGTAGGTAAACTGCAGCCTTTTAGATATTGTAGGACTGTACCTCCCAGTATTCCTTATCTTTGGCAGTATTGGCTTGGGTTGCTGGGACTTTCAGGCCAACATTTTTACTTATCCTCTATTCTGTCTTGGTATTCCTGTCAGCCTAACAATCATCTTTACTACTTTGAATAAAGAGTATTCTGATCCGCTCTGGTTAGAACAATTAAGACAATAAGTTCCTCCTACTAGTTTAATGTTAACTTTTTCAAAGAGTATGTGAAGAAATGATATCACATTGAATGTTTTCTCCTTTACAACTTTGTGTTTTAATTTTTTTAATCCCACAGTACAGCTGTGTATGAGTAGCTTCTTCCCCCTCCCATTGCCAATCAAGAAGGTACAGTTGATGTGAAGCTAGGCTGCAGAACTTGTTGCCTTCCAGATGTTGCTGCACTACAACTTTCATAATGATGATGATAATGATGACGACGATTTCTTACCTGTCTCTCCCGCATGGATTGAGATGGGGAACAACAACAAATAAAAAACGAACAACATCAATTAAAACACATTAATTAAACCATGCAGCAGTTTAAAAGGTCAAATAAGAAATTCAATTTTAAACAGCCCACATTTAAAATTCAGCATCTAAATTCACAATTTAAAGATTGTCTGGATAAGCCTGTTGGAAAAGACTGATCTTCAATACTGTTTTCAATTCAGAGAGCATATTCAGCTGTCAAATCTCTTTTGGCATGCCACAGTCTAGGTGCAGCTGAAGAAAAAGTCCTCTGGCTGATACTTGCCAATTTAGGTCCAAGACAAACAGCAGAAATAATCCAGTTTGAGACTGCTTTGACTGCACTGGCTCAGGGCTAGGGAATGTGGGGAATTGTAGTTTGCTGTGGCACCAGAGTGCTCTCTGACAGGGAAGGCTAAACAACTCACAAAACCACAGTTCCCAGAATTTCCTAGCACTGAGCTAGGGCAGTTAAAGCGGACTCAAGCTGAATCATTTCTGCAGTGTGTTTTGGACCTTTGTCCTGATCCTCATGATTATTCCTGTTCACTTACTTGGAGAGATGGGACATTTAATGTAGCCTATAGAGTAAATGTCTGCTAGAGAACCTGAGCATATGGGGTGGATTACATGGGAGAAGGAGGCAATCATCAGCCTAATTGGCATAATGTGATGAATGATGATGAGAGCTGTAGTTCCAAAACATTGAGAGAGCCATGGTTTCCCCAGCTGTTTTTAAAGCATCTATTGCTCTACCCAACATTCTTGATAAGACCACTTTGTAGGAATACTTGAGTCATCTAAAGGACATTTTAGTATGATTTTTAAAGTAAGTCATTTTGAATCACTTTCTTAGCACTTGCATGCAATAACAGCTGTCCTTCAGATGTTCTGGACTGCAGTCTCTGACCATTTGCCTTGCTGGCTTGATCTTATGTTATATGCAGAACATAGTATATAGAGTTAAATCTCGAAACATTTGGGGGACATCAAGGAGCCCTACCCTGACCATGCAACATTTGTATTTGTTTCTTCATGGCTACAGAAGTACAAGTGAGCCATAGACCTAATGATACTTGGGTTGTCTTGTGTTTTGCTTTTGCTTTTGTTTGTTTTTAAAAATGCAACAAAATCCCTTGTTTTCTTTTCTTAGAGGTAATGATAAGATAGTGTTATGTCTGTATGGACAGTAACATGGAACATTTTAAATCATGAACTGTAATGAATATCTACAGTGAGTCTGCCAATTAATGTTAACACTGTGTACCGATACAATGCATTATGACTGCGCCTGAGAAGGGAAGTGTCTGAGCCCGTCACTCTTCTCTTCCAATCAATTAAGACATTAACAATGTTATCACAATAGTTTAGATGCTGTTTTGAATGTTGAATTGTTATGTTCTTATTGTGATAGCTATTATTTACTATGTGCTATAATTTCTTTCCCAGGTACTCTAATTGGTATAGGTTGAGTGTCCCTGAAAAGCTTGGGACCAGAGGTGTTTTCAATTTTGGCTTTTCAAATATTTGTATTTGCATATACATACATAATGAGATATTTTGGAGATGGGAGCCAAGTCTAAACACAAAATTCATGTTTGTTTCATGTATACATATAGCTTGAAGGTAATTTTATTCAATATTTTAAATAGTTTTGTACATGAAGCAAAGTTTATGCACACTGAATCACCAGAAAGCAAAGGTGTCACTATCTCAGCCATCCATAAACAATAGTTTGGGTGTTTGGAATATTCCAGAATGCTGGATAAAGGAGATTAAACCTGTAAAAGTCAGATAAAAATAGTAGTCCAATATATTTGATTAATATGAAAAATTTCCACTTCACATACTACCTCACTAAATCTGTTAGGCTAAGTACATAGAAAGCTAGATATATTTACAGCCTATTCAAACAGTTACAACTGAAACACTTTAAGCTGTCCTTAAAAGCCTTCTGAACATCCAGCCATGTTATCTAGAACTGTGAAAATGTTAACAAAGATGTGATGCTGTAACAGCTATAATTATCTAATGAAAAATTAGTTATTTCTTGAGAGTTGCACTAGATATTAAATAAAATGTATTTTCCGGCATTGCATTTCATTCAGCTATACTCCATGATGTCTGTTGCTTTCTCTTAAATCTGACTGCTCTTTCTGAAGGTGGTTCTGATGGCAGATGTAAAGTGATGACCAAGAATTCTTCCAAATGACTGACGCATGGCCTAAATGGCCATAAGTTATGTCTGAAGGATGGACTTGTGTTTTCCTAAGTGTTAATAGGACTTAACTTCATAGTAGACATGAATAGGACTGTGATGAGAATGGGAAAGTCTTTTTTTTTTTGCTTTCTTTAGCAGTATTTTTTTAAATGCCAAGTTCTTCCCATCATTAATATGAAGAAATAGAGAAAAACTAGCAAATTCTTCAAAAAACAAAGATCCTTCCCATAAGTACTAACTAAATTGAATTGGTACAACTATTCCCATGCAGATATTTAAGATAAGAAGTTTTGGGGTGGGGAGAGGATGTGGCAATCATCATTAAGCACTAACATGACAGAGATTAAATTCAAGCTTTAAAAAAATATTTATATTTATTAGTTTCACATGAAATATTATAAACTAGCATGTAACAATTAAGGTAACAAGAAATGCATAAACAAGCACTGAACATAACAGAGAATAAAAAGTAAAAAGGAGTAAATAAGGCTAACAGAGAGGATTATAAGGATGAGGTCTACAGCGAAGGACTGTAATGATACTTCACGCTGCATTAACGTTTCTTACATGAACAAATCTTTGTTATGGTTTACTCAAATTCCTTGTTCACATTGGAGCAAGCGTTCTAGTTCTGAAAGGCTAACTTTTAATAATGGGCACTGCTTGTTCATTAAAGCTGAAGAGCTCTTCGAATCTGCACTCATTTCCCTGACCTTTGGTATACATTTGAACTGAATCCCCGTTGTGGCTTTGAATAACTGGCAAGCATTTTGGAGAGATTTGAATCTCTTGACCTTTCCTTTTAACATCCCATTAACCAACTGGTTAGGTAGCATCTTCCTGAAGGCAGCAAGCTAGAATAGGGGTCACAGGACAGGCTGCCATAGCTATGTTCTCCTACATTTTGCCACTCCTCCCCTCAGTCTGCTCTCAGGAGGGAATTGCCTCATTCAGCCTAAGCATGCGGACAATGATCCTTTTTCCCCCCATCCACATAGGGTTCTGACTGTGAAGGCAAAGGTGTCTGACTCCTCTTGGGATGTATCCACACTGGACAATTATGGCAGTTTCAAAACACTTTCATTGCTATGGTTCTGTCCTATTGAATCTGGCATTTGTCAGTTACTTAGGTGACTTCAAAATCAGCATGGTGTAGTGTTGGACTATGACTGTGGACAGTGTTTAGCTTCCCACTTGGCTATGGAAACACATTGAGTGACCTTGGGCAAGTCATGCTCTCTTAGCCTCCGAGGAAGGCAAAGACAAACCTGCTCGGAAGAAACCTTGTCAAGAAAACCCCATGATAATTTTGCCTTAGGGTTGTCATCAGTCAGAAACTACTGGAAGGTACACAACAACAATTACTGAGGTAGAACTATCTCCCAAAGAGTGCTGTTGCACTAACTTGAATGATACCCCTTAGCTCCCTTTAGTAGAGAATGTTAAGGCCTTCCTCAACATCCAATGATTCTTTAAGATGAAGCCATGTGTAGTGAGGTAGATATAGAAGGAGAGAGAGCTAGAAGGGCTAATGGGGACCAGGTGGAGAAACAGGTGGAGAAGGGGAAAGAGGCAGAGCAAGAGGTGGTACAAGAGGAGGAGCAAGGGGCAGTCTCAGGGGGGATAAAAGGAGAGGGGCAGAGTTGCGCGGGGAGAGAGGACTGACGTGGAAGAGGAGGTTGGGGAGTGGCGGCCATGAGAGGGAGAGAGACCATAAGGAGAAGCCCTCAGAGGGAAGGGACTCCAGCCTCACTTCAAAGGAGGTCAGGGGGCCGAGGGCGAGGACCACACGAGGAGGAATCCCCAGGAGGAAGGGGACTTTACGTACCCAGAGGCTGAGGAGTGGATGCAGCCAAGGGAAGGAGCCCTAGAAGGTCAGTGGTGGGATTCGAAAGGAGAAAAGTGGGAAGCAGGCCCTATTCCTCGGGAACGAGAGAAGGCGGAAGTAGAGCCACTGGAAAAGCACTCGGGAGGCAGACGGGCTCGACAAGAAGGACAAAGGCACCCCAGCCCTGAAGAAGCTTTCTGGGACAGAAGGCAAAAGGGTGGGGACTCGGACTTTGAGTTGTTGTGTTTGGAGAACTCTGTTGGAAGTTTGCATTAAAATTATTGTTATTGCTGCACCTGGAGTGTAAGGTTGTTGCGCACGTGGGACTTCTGTGTGCCAAAGTCACGTGTTTGCCCCAACATGCAACCAGCCCCGCCCACACCATGATAGGTAAGTTGGTAACTACTACAATTGCTCCATGTAGGTAGGCCATTGGAGTTCAACTCTCTTTGGAAAGTGATTTAGAGCAGAGGTAAAACCATTAGGCCATTGAAATCCACAAACACCTGGACCAGCTCAACAGAAAAGAAGAAACTGTGAAAGTAAACAAGGTTTGCCTACCAGTCCTGAAAAATACAAAATATCAAGACTCAAGACAAGCAAAATGAGCACCACCCAAACTCAAGGGGTTTCCCTGCAAGACAATGGATAACCAATTAAATAGAAACAAATCCCCTTCACAACACACCTCCAGCTGCACCATTCAATACTGTACAACACACAACATTCTTCTATCACAAACCATTTGTGTTTCAAGGAAGTCTTCCCACAATATCAAAGGATCTCATACAAACGCTAAATCATTTTATTAAGGCACACCTTTCCATGGAGTACATCCCACTCTATCACTTGAATTTAATGATGTAGCCTGTAATCTAGGGAGGTTTATGCCGTAATAAAATCTGTTATGCTTTTAAAATGCAACAAGACTTTTTATGGATTATGCAATGGATCAGGAGTCCTCAACACTGTAGAAATACTGCAATTTGACACCGCTTCTGGTGCTGTTGCTCCATCCTATGGAATCCTGGTATTTGTAATTTTACAAAGTATTTAGCCTTCTCTGTCAAAGAGAGCTGGTGCTTTGCAACACAACAAATCCCAGAGTTCTGTAGGATGGAACCATGAATGTGGTGTCAAACTGCATTATTTCTACAGTGTAGATATACCCTTTGATCCCCCTTTAA
Source organism: Sceloporus undulatus (assembly GCF_019175285.1). Taxonomy (NCBI): domain Eukaryota; kingdom Metazoa; phylum Chordata; class Lepidosauria; order Squamata; family Phrynosomatidae; genus Sceloporus; species Sceloporus undulatus. The sequence continues at coordinate 1,191,328 of NW_024802943.1, forward strand.
CTATCATGGCTATATCCTATGGAACCATGGGGGTGATAGTTTAAGAACTAGAGTTCATTGGCTGAGAATTTTAAATGTGCTTCCCTAAACTGCAAATCCCAGGATTCTATACAATGTTCCCATGCCCGTTAAAGTGGTATCTTAGCACTGTACCTTGCATATATAACTAAAACCTGGTTAAATGAAAAGGTCTGTGTCTACTTGACCTAAGTTATACCTACCAGTTTTCCAGGTGCAGCAGCAGGCATGATCTGATAGGTAGAGAAGAAGAGTTACAGTGATTGATCATGAGTCCACTCCATTATTGAAGTACCTTGTCCTTCTCTAAGATTTGAGTGTATACACCTGGCAACAGAGAAACAAGACAGGATGGGGATCTTGTTGGTGTACCATCTATCCGACTGCTCAACTGTCTTGCTGCCAGAGCTATTAGAGGTGATCTTGGAGATGGTGTTAATCTCCCCCAAATTTACTGTATTGAGGGATTTTCAGATTTTCTTCCACAATGAAGAACCTTTTCTTCCACAATGAAGAACCTTTTCTTCCACAATGAAGAACCTTTTCTTCCACAATGAAGAACCTTCATTAGGGCCAGCTCAAGATTTACTGCCTTCCATAGCAACTGTGGGCCTGTAAGGCCAATATCTGGCCTTACAGGAATCTGACTGACCACAGGTTAAGGACCATTTTAGAACCTACTTTGCAGCAGACAGGGCAGCAAAGAAACAATTCTTTTCTGCTTCTATTACATCAGCTCAATCTCATCCAGCACAGCTGTTCTGAGTAGTTAAAGGGTTATTACATCCTAGACCCCAGACTGCTGAAGAAGTGCTGTGACGAATTTGATAAATACTTTTGAGAGAAAATTGCTCAGATTCTTTCTAAGTTGGACCCCACACTGAAGACAGAGTCTGGGGGAAGTAATTGTTTCACATAGCATCCAGTGTTTGAAATTAGCAAACACAGACAGTGTTAAAGAGCGTTTTCAGATTGTTTTATCTTTGTAATGTTTTAATTGGTTTTCATTGCCTCGGGAACCCTGGTAGACTGGGAGGTGATGAAGACATACTCTAAAAGAATATTAAAAATGCGTAGCATGAATGGAACCAAACGAAGTTATGCACCCTGGGAAATTCTTACATAAAAAAGAAAAATGAACGGTCTGTCACTCAGTTATTTGCCATTTTCTTTTTTAGAAACAGACATAAGGCTTAGAAAAGAGATCCGGCATTCTCCTTCACCGGAGAAGTCCTGGGCAACAGGCCAACCCCACTTTGGAATCAACTTCCATCTGCTGCTCCCCAGTGTTTCCAAAGGTCTCTTGAAATCCTAGTTCTATAGCAACCAGACAAACTTCTGAAAGTAGCCAGGAAAAAAGGAAGAAGATTTGGTTTAGATTTTTTCTTTTCTCTCCAGTCACATTCCTTTACTTTTTGGAGAATAAGGCGGAGGGAAGGGAGAAAGGAAAAAGACATGTGGAAGCACCTTTCAGACTGATTTTCGTGAATACAAACCCACTTCTGACTGTGGGGTTCTGGGAGCTGTTGTCCAAAAACTAAGTTTACCCACATGGACGCTTAATACATAATAATAATAATAATAATAATAATTTAGTTATACCCCACTCTTCAGCCAAAAGGCTATCAGAGCAGCTTACAAATTGTTAATTAGGCCCCACAACAAACTCCAACTCCCAGAATTCCATAGCCTTGAGCCAGGGCAGTTAAAGCGGTGCAAAACCGGGTTATTTTTCCAGTGTGGACGCAGCCTTGGACATCACTTTAAGTGCTGCAGCTCCACACTATGGGTTCCTGGGATTTGTAGTTTATAATAATAATAATAATAATAATAATATAATAATAATGATTTATTTATAGCCCGCCCAATCACAAGGAATCCAGGCGGGTTACAACAGTAAAAATAAAGAAAATAAAATACAATAAATAAATAAAATACAATAAAATTAAAGAGAGCAAAGTGAGTACATTCACAGTTAGGCCTGATGGAAGTTGGGCCTCTCTTTTTCACTCCCTCTCAGGTCTGATGATGATGTCATGGAGGGAGGGCTCTTCTTCTTGAGGCAAGGATTTTATTTTAATTAATTTTAATTTAATTCTTCTCATTAAATTTAAGAGAAGAATTGGTGGACAGAGTGACATAAGTCACAGTAAATGGGGAGTAGAACTAGGTAGGGAAGGCCTGCCGGAAGAGATCCGTCTTAAGAGCCTTCTTAAAGGCTGTAAGAGTAGAAATGTCACGGATCTCCTTCGGCAGGTCATTCCATAGCTTCGGAGCTGCAATGGAAAAGGCCCTCTGGGTGACTGAACTTAGCCTAGATTTTATTGGCTGAAGTAGATTCTTCCCCGAGGACCTTAGAGTGCGGGACGGACAGTATGGAAGTAGGCGATCTCTTAAGTATTCTGGACCCAAGCCATGTAGGGCTTTGAAGGTAATCACCAACACCTTGTACCTTGCCCGGAAACTAATTGGCAGCCAGTGAAGGGATTTCAAAACCGGTGTTATGTGATCGGTATGACGAGTACCTGTAATTAACCTGGCTGCCATATTTTGTACAAGTTGAAGTTTCTGAACTTGGCACAAGGGTAGCCCCATGTACAGCGCATTACAGAAGTCCAATCGAGAGGTGACCAGCACATGTACAACTGTTTCAAGGGCTCCCTGCTCCAGGAAGGGGCGCAGCTGGCGTATCAGCCGAAGCTGATAACAAGTGCTCCTGACTGTCGCATCTACCTGAGCTGTCAGGTGAAGCGACGAGTCAAGGAGCACCCCTAAGCTGCGGACAGAGTCTTTCAGGGGAAGTGTGACCCCATCCAGAACTGGCTGACATAATTCCATACCTGGACTTGGGTTTCCTATAACAAGTACCTCCGTCTTACCTGGATTCAGCTTGAGTCGGTTTTCCCTCATCCAGTCCATTACCGCCCCAAGACAGGCATTCAGAGGAGAGATGCCATCCTTAGTCACTGCATCAGTCTGAGACATAGAGAAATATATTTGGGTGTCATCAGCGTACTGATAACATCCTGCCCCATGTCTCCGGATGATTTTTCCCAGCGGCTTCATGTAAATGTTAAACAGCATAGGAGACAATATTGCGCCCTGGGGTACACCAAATTTTATCTCTCTTTTAGAAGAGCAACTGTCTCCTAGCGCCACCATCTGGAATCTGCCCGAGAGGTAGGACCGGAACCACTGTAGAACAGTGCCTCCGATACCTAACTCTCTCAGGCGTTCCAGAAGGATACCATGGTCGATGGTATCGAAGGCCGCTGAGAGGTCTAAGAGCACCAGCAGGGTCACACTTCCCCTGTCGATGCCTAGACGGAGATCATCAACTAAGGCGACCAAGGCCGTCTCAACTCCGTATCCTGCCCTGAATCCGGTTTGAAATGGGTCCAGATAATCAGCTTCATCCAAGACTGCCTGTAGTTGATTGGCGACCGCCCTCTCAATCACCTTGCTCAAGAATGGTAACAACGAGACTGGCCTATAGTTATTTCTATCCAGAGGGTCCAGGGAGGGCTTTTTTAAGAGTGGTCTGACCACTGCCTCCTTAAGACAAGAAGGCAGGGTACCCTCCCTGAAGGATGCATTGATTATATTTTTCAGCATCAGTTTGACTATATCACCCCCCTGGACAGCCAGCCAGGATGGGCAAGGGTCAAGAGGGCAAGTCGTTTTTTTCAGACTACTAAGGAGCTTGTCCACGTCCTCAGTACTTACCGACTCAAACTGATCCAGTCTAACAGTAATGGCGGAGGCGTTGGATGCCTCTCTCATTGCTTCTGACTTAAAGTTGGCATCCAAATCAGCTCTTATCCGAGAGATTTTATCTGTGAAATAATCATTAAAAGCATTACAGTAAGCTATGGTTGACTCTAATAGAGGGTTCTGGGTGGGAGGCAGTTGTGTTAAACTCCTTACCACCCTGAACAGCTCAGCTGGACGAGATTTCACAGACGCGATAGATGCAGAGTAGAAAGATTTCTTGGCTGCATCTATCGCCATTTGATAGGACCTAAGAAAAGTCCTATGAAGTATCTTATCAGATATGAGTTGAGATTTCAGCCAACACTTCTCTAGTCGTTGTCCAACCCGCTTCATTTGTTTAAGCTCTTCAGTGTACCAAGGGTTACGGTTTTTACTGGGTTGGAAAGGACGCTTAGGAGCGATCATGTCTATAGCTCTGGTGATGTTGTTATTCCATAAATTAACCAGAACTTCAACAGAGTCACTGGCACTGCCAACCATAAAACCCCCTAGGGCTTCTTGGAACCTAATGGGTTCCATCAGCCTTCGAGGGCGGACCATTTTAATTGGTCCTCCACCCCTAGAGGGAGGAATAGTAGTCTCCAGACCAACCTTAACCAGGAAATGATCCGTCCATGATAATGCGGAGATACTAGTTATTTCTGCCCATGGATATGCCTGTTCGGTACAGAAGACCACATCAAGAGTATGACCTGCAGAATGCGTGGGCTCAGAGACTATCTGGGAGAGGCCCATGTTTGTCATGAAACCCATGAATTCCCGAGCCGCACCAGTAAGATTAGTCAAATCACCCTTGAGAGGGATGTTGAGGTCACCCAGGACTAACAGCCTAGGCGATTCCAACATCAGCTCTGAGACTAGTTGTGTCAGCTCAGTTAGGGAGTCTGTTACGTTACGTTATTATTATTATTATTATTTCATTTTCTTATATCCCGCCTTTCTCCCAAAAGAGGGACTCAAGGTGGCGAACAAGTATAAAACAATACAGTTCCAAAACAATAAAAGATATCAACATATGTAAACATAAAATAAAAAAAACAATTAAACAAGTTTAAGGATTAAAACAGTTATAAATTAAAATCTATTAAATACAAACCATTAAAAATTGTATAGCCCAGCATTAAATAAATAAATAATAAATTTAATTTGAAAAAAATCAATCCTTCTCAGTTTAATAGTTTAACGCGCTACAAATCCCAGGATGCTGTAGGATGGAGCCATGGCACTTAAAGTAGGGTCACACTGCATCAGTCCAGAGAAGCCCCCTGTCTGTGTCCAACACTCAACCAGTTCACAGCTAGAGAGCTCTAAACCAGGGCTCCACTTGCTCTGCTGGCACCCCAAACTACTCTAGCATTCCACAGCAGCGAACCATGGCAGTTAAAGCGGGATCAAACCCAGATTAGTGCTGCAGTGCGGGTGCACCCTCTGCCTTCCCTTCCCTTCCCTCTCCTCTCCAGACTCCGCCTTTCTAGGCTCCTCTTTGGCTCCAGAGTGCTCCGCCTTCTTCTCTCCGGCTCCATTCAAACGCTGCCTTTCTTTCTGTAAGGAGTGGAAGCGATCCGAAGCGAGAGAGGCGCCTCTGCCTGGGCTCTTCTGCCGGGATCGGAGCCGGTAAGGCACCGGGGGGAAGGGCAGCCCCTTTGTCCTTCTTTTGGGGGGAAGGATGGTCCTGGAAAGGCAAAGAGGGATGGAGAGGTATGGCTCCTCCGGACCCAGCCTTCGTCTCCCTGCCTGCCTTGAAAGCCTTGTCCTTGCCGGGAAGAAGAGTGGATCCAGATTGGGAGGACCAAAGGGGAAACACCCGGTTGTCCTCATTTCCCCGGAGCTGTCCTCCATTTCAAACTCCTCCTCATTTGGAGTAGGACTCCGAAGCATGAATTTATCTTTGAGCTTTTCTGTGGTCACGTCCTCCGTTTTCTTGGAAAGTCCTACATTTTTGCAGGTCCTCCTTTCGTGTTAGGGCGTCAGTCACCCTGGGGCTGGTTCTTCCAAGCCAGCCCCCCTCCCAGGCTGGCCAGAGGTCCTCCTTTTCCCGGACACGTCCTCCATCTTCAGCCTTCTCTCCAGGAGAAATTACAAAAGCGCTTCCATTTGGAGCAGGACCAAGAAGCATAGGTTTAGATGAGGGCTTTGAGCTTGGCTTAGGTGTCCTACGTTTTCCTGGAACGTCCTACATTTTGTGGGGCCTTGTCCTCCTTTGCGGTGAGGGCCACCTTAGGGAGGAGACCCACATCCTAAAAAAATGTATCCCCCCATCTTCATCCAACTGATTCTGGTCCCTGCAGTCTTATTAAATGGGAACGAATCTAGTCCTGTGGCTGGCATTCTGGCTCCTGCAAAAGAGGGACTGTGTCCCTTTCAGGTGCCTGGAATAGGAGAGATGGATAGCCTTTTTAAAAATGAACATCTAGGTTCCCAAACTTTGGCCATCCAGATGTTTTGGCTTTTGGCTTCCAGAATTCCTGACTGTTGTCCAAGCTGGCTGAGGCTTCTGGGATCTAGAGTCCAAAACAGCTGGAGAACCAAAGGTACTGTTCTAGAAGTACTTGAGCCATTGGAGGAGGAAGGCACTGCAGGGGTGTACCTACTGCAAAATGTGGGCATTGCCCTCAAATAAGAATTCTGCCCTCCATGAAATGTTTCCTTCACTGTCACTCAGAGGACTGCCATTAGCTTCAGAGGAGTGTAAGGGCAACCCGACCAAGCCTCCCAACAAAAGCTGCCAGCAGCAACCCTTAGGGTTGCCATAGGTCAGAAACCTCAGATTTCCAGCATTCACAGAGGCACTGCAAATGGCACCCAACAACATTAAGACTTTTGCTGCGTTTGCATTTCCTTGCTAACTTTGGCTGCACCTTTTTTCCCCCCTTTGGGTGTCTGAACAGGAGTGCTTTGATTCTGTCTTCCTTCATGGTGAAACGTCTTCTCAAAATGTTCAGCTGAAATTGCTGCAATGCTGGATGTTTGGGTGACTGAAGGGAAATTTTCATTTTCATTGAAAATGTCATTAAAATTTTCATGTTCATTGGCAAGAGTCATGATTTGCATCTTTCTGGATCCTATTACATTCTATCTCACCCCCACAACTGTATAAAGATGCCATCTTCTCTGAAGATGCCAGCCACAGCTGCTGGTGAAATGTTAGGAATAAACTCATCTAGCCTGAAAAACACTCCCCAAAAAAACAAACAATGCATGCTGGCCATGAAACCCTTTGACTTCACATTGTATAACGATGCTTTTATACCAGAGGCCTGAATACCACTAGGTACTGTATCCCAAGAAGCAGGTTTATATAGCTACAAAAGTTCATGGAAAATCGAAAACCAGTTAGCCCTAAAGGTGCTGTGATATTTCTTTTGTTCTCCCTCTTCCTTCCTCCTTTTTTTTGAGGGGGGGGGAACATATACCCTCATTTTACACCTTTTCTGTAACTGCCCCCCCAAAAGAGATTATAAGATTAGTAACTGGTTTAGTTTGATGGACTTCCCTATTGCTTTAACTTTATGCTCTTTTTGTATGATGCCGCTATAGCCCAAGCATGTCCCTTACTTGCTGTTTTGATCTGCTGGACTTTGTGTGAAATTCAAAAGCTCGCCCTCAATAGCATTCAGGTTGCTTCCTACAGTTCAAGCTCATCATGTGCGTTTTCTTGGGAGCAAGATAGCTCTTTTGAGTAGGGCTCCCTCTCTTGGTAGGATTTCAGGCACCCAAATTTTCAAGAGTTGGGAAGAGGTTCCTTCAACTTGTTGAGCCTTACCTACCTTTGTTTTCTCCTAACAGCAAGCCACGCAAAGGGGATGCCGGCTTTCAGCTTATGTGTTCTCTGATAGTTTTCCTTGGTAGTTTGAATCATCAAAACCTTTTGCTGGTAACTGCTTGTTAACATGATCTGTGAGCATGCTTTGTGGAAAGGCGCTGGGAGAGAGATATTCCAAGAGAGTATAAGTCTGAAGTTTACAGCCTGATGTGTGCAATGAAACACTTTTAAGGGGATGGATGTAGAACAGATTAACAGAGTTTGCAAGGCATAGCAACAATCAGCAGATAGAAATGTGTTCAGCATTTTTTTCTCTCTGAAGATTTTCTGGGTAAAAGGAAGACGTTCCAGCATTTTTCATGGTGTCAGTTGGTTAGCTGACAACTACATTGTAATTGGGCGTTTGCTTGCAAATGAATGGACCGTTAGTCGTTTCGGCTGCTCCCTTCCCTGCAGACTCTGCTTGCTTGCCTTATGAGAAACACATGCTGTTATTGTTTGAATGAAAGCCTCCCCTGATCTCAGCCAGAATGATGGCTTCTTTTGTTTGGTATAGGAAAAGCAGTGTATATTAAGAAGCAGGACTTGATCCTGTGATTGCATTGATTGGAGTGGAAGTTTGTTCTTGTGTGCATAGTTTTTAAAAGCATACCTTTGCAATTTTATATAAGGGGCACTATTTTATTATGCCATTGTGTATAATGGGACTTGAACATCCATGGATTTTAGAATCCACGGAGAGGCCTGAAACCAAACCACAGCAGATACCAAGGGCATACCTTAATTCTAGTTCTCTAGAGTACAGTAATATAGTTTGTGTTAACATTTGCAAGTGTCTGCAGTGTTGTTGTCCCATTGTAATGCTTTAGCCTTTTCTGGCTTGGTTTATCAAGATCCCATTTCCTTCCTCATTGACCTGTGCCTGCCCCTTGCTCTCTTTGGCATTAAGTCAAAGTCCAGAAGGATTTCCTGTCCTGTCTTCATCCTGCAGCCTCCAATTTATAACACCCCCCAAACACACACAATAAGACACCATTTATGGAAAAATGGCAACACAAGCAGGTTTGAGAACCTCTCAGCATCCCCTGAAAAAGGGCACATCTTAGAAAGCTTGGGGGGGGGATGCTGTTTAGAAATGTAGCTCCCAGAATCCCCCAGCCATTATGGCCAATGGCCTGGGGTTTTGGGGAATTGTAGTCCAAAAAAGTAATGATTTCCTGCTTTAAGCTTAAGATTTTCAGTGGTTCCAGTCATTCTGTGACATGGTGTGTGTTGCCATACACTGAGGTTTCTGCCTTCATGATACTGGCTAGGACTGCTGGGAGTTTTGGTTCAAGACATTTGGAGGGCCACATGACTTACTCTGGTGGGTTATAGACCGCCGAAAAGCGGCGGTCTGGCTCCGCCGCCGCTTGCAGCGTCCGGGAGATGCAGCCTTTAAACGGCGCAACTCCTGGACGCTGCAGAGAAGGAGCGTGGAAATCGCGCTCCTTCTCGGGCCCCGGAAGAGGCGCCACAAGTGCCAAAGGGCACACTCGCGGCATCACTTCCGGTGCGCCACGTGCGGACGCAGAGCGTCCGTTACGTCAATATGGCGGCCCCCATGTGGAAGGGGCACTGCCATATTGTACATATTCCATACGTACTAGGGTTAGGGGGGTGCAGAAGCACCACCCCTTCCTAACCCTAATACGTATGGAATACGTATTTTTTGGCAGTGTGTAACCTGCCTCTGAGTTTATAACCCCTTTATTTCTCTCTATAAGTAAATAGTTGTCATTTGCGTCTGTGGGGAAAAATAATGTAATGAAAATGTGCTGAAGGCTATATTAATAGGGATCCTGTGGGGCAGGAGTGGGAACTGCAGTCATTTCTCACAGCCGGCTTTGCCAATTAAGGCTGATGGGAATCATAGTCCAACAACCTCTTGGAGGGCCACACCACAGTTTGCCACTACTCTTGTAGTATATTTGTGTACTGTGTGTGTTTATAGGATGGCCATCTGTTGGGGATGCTTTGATTGAGATTTCCTGCATGGCAGGGGGTTGGACTGGATAGCCCTTGTGGTCTCTTCCAATGCTACAATTATATGATTCTAGACTAGCTTATTCATGAGCCAGTATTTGATTTCCTGTTATTTGTGTTTGTCATGCAAACTACAAAAGCAAGAGCAAAAGCTGGGCTGTGACAGGTGGGTGAAGAACGAACATTGATTTCTATCGTAATATCACATTTCTCTCTACTTTTAAGGAACACCCAGTACCTTCACATGTATTGAGTGACTTGCCGGGGGGGGGGGGGGAGGCTGGGAGAATGAGGATATAGGCCAAAAAACTTTATCAGGGGAGCAAGGGAGAAAAAGCATGGTGTAATGATTTGAATATTGGACCGGCACTCTGGGAGACCAGAGCCCAAGTCCCTGATTGACCATGGAAACCCAGTGACTGACCCTGGGCAAGTTACACTGTTTCAGCCTAAGAGATAGCCAGTGGCAAATGTTCTCTGAATAAATCTTGCCAAGAAAACTTCAAGATAAAGTCACCATCATCAAAGACAACTTGAAGGCACATAACAACAATAGGGAATTGTTGTACTGGACTGTAATACAATGACTGAAAGCTGGGTGGGGTAAGGAAACAAAATAGGGGTAAGGGAAGTATTTTGGCAGAGCAACATCTTTCTCCAACTAGTCCCTGAAGACTGCCATTCTCCAAACTGATTCTTGCATTGGAGAGTATCTACCAGTATAAGCCAATAGTACAGTATCTGCTTGGTGGTGTTCTTTACTCTGTCTTATATCCTTTGGTACTAAATTGTGGGCGGAAGAAATTTCAGGTGTCTGATGGTTCAATTAGAATAGGACTTTGCTTTGTCTTACTTTTATATCAAGTGTTTAAATTTTCTAAAGAAAACTGTGTCTAATATTTAAACAAGAGTCACTGTCATGTTTCTAAAAACAATGTTATGATATTTCATCGGTAGTTACTTTTAGAGCACAGGATGTTCTGTGTCCTTCCTCCAGTCTTGACCTGTTCTTTCATCTTGTAAACAGCCCTGTGGATTAACTGGGGTGTTTTGGTTGTAGCATGCTATTGTGTAAATTATCATATTTTTCTTCTTCTTTCTTAAATAAAAGAGCAGGGAAGAATATTATAGAAGTACCAAAAGGGGCAGCCAATTTGGTTGAGGGCTGGAACAAATCCCCAGGCAACCTCAACTGGTTTGAAGCCCATTTTTTTCTCTTTGAGACTCTCCAGAGGTCACCAACACTGCCAGATATGCCCTCTCCCCCATCAAAAGGGGCAAGAAAAATAACAAAACAAAACAAACAAAAACAAAATCAGAAGTGGCCAGAAGCCAAGAAATGGATTGGATGAGGGAAAACAAATTGGAATTTATTCAGACAAGACTGAGATGCTCATTGTTAGTTGGAAGGCAAGTTAGGAAATAGGGATTCCACCTGTGCAGAAATCTCAGGCTTTTAGCAGTGGCAGGAGTGCATTTGCACAGCATAAACTGGTACACCAGCTGTGCCTTGAGATGACAGATCTGGCTATGGTGACACATGCCGTGCATACATCTTCTTTGGACTACTGTAACACATCATGTGGGGTTGCCTTTGGAAGTTGTTTGGAAACTTCAGTGGGTCCAAAATGCTGTGGCTGGAATGCTGACTGGGACCAGTTACAGAGAGCATATAATTTGTTAAAACAGCATCATTAAAACAGATCTCTCTTTTTCACAACAAAAATGACAAAGGTGAGGACATGATTAAGAATTTTCATTACGGGGGAAAAAGTGTGTGTCAAAGCAAGACAAAGCTAAAAAAGTTGATAATGAAGCTGAAACAATTTAAACACTTACTTTATTAAAACAGCATTAATTTAAAAAGCATAAAATCATTTAAAAATATAACAAAAAAGGATAAACACACAGTGCACCTTTTGTACAACCAATTAATCACCAGATGTTGTTTAAATAAAAAAGAGTCTTTATTTGGCAAGGAAAGGAGATCTATGGAACTCCCTCCTGAGGAACGTGAAGCTGGCTCCATCCCTTCTGAGTTTCCTATGGGCAGTGAAGACTGTTGACATGGCCTTTGGTTCTTATTGTTTACTCTGGCTATTTTTTAACTGTTTACAATTGTCTGGTTTTAGGAGTATTTTAAAAGAGGAATGCTTTAATTGGTTTTTAGTTATGCATTTAACCAGCTTCCTGCTTTAAGGGTTTTATCCTTTGTGCATTGCCTTAGGGGCCTAGTAGGTCAAGGGCTGCCATAAACAGACAAATAGAAACATAGAGTTGGAAGGGGCTTCGTGGGCCATTAAGTTCAACCCACTACTAGTTGCAGGACCACCAGGTAAAGCATCCCCAGCTTCTGTCCAGCTGTCCAGCCACTTTTTGAAGATGTCCACACAAGGAGACCCCACCACCTCTCTCTAGACTATTGGTTCCATTGCCAAACTGCTCTTATGATCAAGAAGTTCCTTCTAATATTCAACAGAATAGCAGAGTGGAGAGGTGGCCAATCTGGGCTCCTAAGGGAGGGAATTTCAGAGCCTGAAAGCAGGGGAATTCAGGTGGAGTTATAGACAATCTCATGAAACTATCCATAGCTACTATATATATGACATTGTATATTCTCCATGTTATGTGGGTTGAGTCTTGCTTATCCAAAATGCTTGGGACCAGAAATGTTTTGGATTTTGAATTTTTTGGATTCTGCAATACCTGTATTTGTATATATGTACATAATGAGACATCCTGGAGATGGGACTCAAGTCTAAACACAAAATTCATTTGTTTCATATACACCGTATACACATAGCCTGAAGGTAATTTAATACAATATTATAAATTATTTTGGGCATGAAACAAAGTTTGTGTATATGGAACCATCGGAAAGCAAAGATGTCACTATCTGAGCCACTCATAAACATTTTTGGTTTTTTTTGGGGGGGAGGGGAGTATTCAGGATTTTGGAATTTTGAATAAATGAGACTCAACCTATATAGTAGCCACAATTGCTGTGTATATTATACTATAGACTGAGCCTCTGAATGTAACATGATAAGAGAACAAAAGCAGAAGAGGACTATATTGCCCTTGTATCTTCCTTCTAGGCAGCTGTTTACCTATGGGAAGCAGAATACTGAACTAGGTTCGGTGATGGGGAACCTGTGGTTTTCCAGATGTTGAAGTGCAACTCTTGTCAACCCAGACTAGCAACATCAGTGGTTAGGCTTCATGGGAGTTGCAGTCCAATCATAGCCAGAGGGCTGCAGAGTCCCCGCCTCTGAAGAGTTTTGTTCGGATCCAGCAAGGTTGTTCTCATGTTCCAAACCCATTCAAAAATAACTGTTTTTGTGGGGGGTCAAGCTATCATTATTTCAGATGGTGGTGATGATGATTGAGACAGAGCTCAGATTTTTTTTAACCTGCTTATATTGGAAGTTGTTTTTAAAACTCTTTGTAGATAACATACTTATTATTTGCTTATAGGTGTATATTGAAATGTCGTCATTGTCGTCAGCATCAAACACCCCCCCCCCATTAGCTTACTATCACTACTAGGCAAACTCTATGTCAGATACTTATCCAAAAGGATAACTCATTTTTTGGAGGCCAATAAGATTGTTATTGAGGCCTAGGCAGCTTTCAGAAAGAACTATTCCATGGTCGATCACTGCTTGATCTTTTTTATTTAGTAGAGAAACATCTCAAATTTGCTGCTTTTATGATTCTGCAATCCACATTTCTCTCTGTCCCCAGGATCAAGCTTTGGGAAAAGCTAGACAAGATCTTGGATGACAAAAGACTCTTCTATCTTATCATGGCAATATATAGTGATGAAATGTGGTCCAAAACACATTTCAGAAATAATCCAGTTCAATCATAGAATCATAGAGTAGGAAGAGACCACAAAGGCCATCCAGTCCACCCCCTGCCATGTAGGAAATCTCAATCAAAGCATCCCCGACAGATGGCCATCCAGCCTCTGCTTAAAGACCTACAAAGAAGGAGACTCCACTAAACTCTGAGGGAGTTTATTCCACTGTCGAACAGCCCTTACTGTGAAGAAGTTCCTCCTAATATTGAGGTGGAATCTTTTCCTGTAGCTCTGGGTCCTAGTCTCTGGAGCAGCAGAAAACAAACTTGCTCCCTCCTCAATATGACATCCCTTCAACTATTTAAACAGGGCTATCATATCACCTCTTAAACATCTCTTCTCCAGACTAAACATCCCCAGCTCCCTGAGTCGTTCCTCATAGGGCATGGTTTCCAGACCCTTCACCATTTTAGTCGCCCTCCAGTTTCTCAACATCCTTTTTGAATTGTGGTGCCCAGAACTGGACACAAAATTCCAGGTGGGGCCAGACCAGAGCAGAATAGAGTGGCTTCTCTTGATCTAGACACCATACTTCTGTTGATGCAGCCTAAAATCACATTGGCCTTGTTAGCTGCCACAAGTCACTGTTGACTCGTGTTCAGTTTATGGTCTACTTGGACTCCTAGATCCCTTTCACATGTAGTCTTGTTCAGCCAGGTGTCCCCCCATCCTATATCTGTGCATTTCATTTTTCTGCCCTAAGTGCAGTACCTTACATTTCTCCCTGTTGAAGTTCATTTTGTTAGCTGTGGCCCAGCTTTCTAGTCTATTCAGGTCATTTTGAATTTTAATCCTGTCATCTGGTGTGTTAGCTACTCCACCTAATTTGGTGTCATCTGCAAATTTGATAAGTATGCTCCCAATTCTGTCATCCAAGTCGTAAAGATGTTGAATAGCACTGGGTCCAGGACAGAGCCTTGTGGGACCCCACTGGTCACTTCTCTCCAGGATGAAAAAGAGCCATTGTTGAGCACCCTTTGTGTTCGGCCAATCAACCAATTACAAATCCATGTAACAGTTACGTTGTCTAGCCCACATTTCACTAGCTTGTTTGCAAGAATGTCATGGGGAACCCCTTCAAAAGCTTATACTATATCCACCACATTCCTTAGTTTCATCTACCAAGCTGGTAATTTAAGACTGCTTTGAGTGCCCTGGCTCAGTGCTAGGGAATCATGGGAATTGTAGTTTATTGTGGCAACAGAGCCCCCTTGAGAGAAGGCTAAATGTCTCACAAAACCACAGTTTCCAGAATTCCCTAGCATTAAGACAGGGCAGTTAAAGCGGTCTCAAACTTATTTCTGCAGTGTGTTTTGGACCTGAGGGGAATTCTATAATCTGTGTCTAGTATTTCATATTGATCTGCAGAGATTTGAAAAGCTACTCCTTTGTATTACAACTTCCAAGATCCCCTAGCCATGTTGGCTGGGGAATTCTGAGAATAGTATTTCAAAAAAGTAACTTTTTCTATGCTCTGAATAGTCTATAATTTTTATTTGTGACTCTAGATCCCATTTTATTATACTTCCTTTTTTCTCTTCTCCTAATAGACAAGTGGAAAACTTATAATAA
Source organism: Sceloporus undulatus (assembly GCF_019175285.1). NCBI lineage: Eukaryota > Metazoa > Chordata > Lepidosauria > Squamata > Phrynosomatidae > Sceloporus > Sceloporus undulatus. The sequence continues at coordinate 1,206,345 of NW_024802943.1, forward strand.
ATGCTGGCTATTCAGAATGGCAAAAAAGTGGAGAAAAGGAAGAACAGACTTGTTCAGTCTGATTTGATCAGTTTTCGACCTATTGAGAATATAAAGTTGACAATAGAGATTATCACACATGAAAAAGGATGGGGGCAAAACTGATCGCTCCCTTCCTTATCGCACGATTGCACTAAGATTATCAGACAAGATTGTGTTTATCCCATCATTATCCTATCAATGAAGTAGAATTGTTGCAATACTTTTCATTAATGGAAGTTTCCGTTAATGAAAAGAGATGGAACAATTTCTCTTAATTGACCGGATAAGCACGATGTGTATGATAACCTTTGTGCAATTGTGCAATAAGGATGGAATAAGGATAGGAGCAATCAGCTTCGCTTCTGTCCTTTTTTCTTGTGTGATAATCTCCTCTGTCACTGGGTTGGATAAAGGATTATTATTGTGTGCCTCGAAGTCTTTTCCAACTTATATTCACCCTAAGGCCATAATCATAGTGTTTTCATAGGGTTTTCTTGGCACGTTTCTTCAGAGGGAGTTTGCCTTTGCCATCATCTGAGGCTGAGAGAATGTGACTTGCTCAAGGTCACCCAGTGGGGTTTTATGCTCAAATGGGGAATGATGTTCAGAGCTGTGTCCATTGCTCAAGCCACTACATCACACTGGCTCTCATAGGCTGTCACTAAACAGCAATCTGTGGACAATTTCTGTTGGAATAGACACACGTTTAGATCTTAACTGTTTGTGCTGGCTGACTTCAACAGTACAAATGCTATTTTACTCCTTAAGCTGCTGGGCTATCTACTCTTTGTGTAAGCCTATAGAAGAGTGCCAAACAAGTTTAATGGCATCTTGAAGATTGGCAGGACTATGTCTGTTCTTGTTATTATCTCTATAGAAGGTACCTGTTTCTAGCAAGTATAGGCAACCACTCCCTCTGGTGGTGGGTTTCTGCTGGGCAGCACCAAGTAAGTACAAATGAGAGATTTCTCTACAACCAAAAAGTTAAGAAATTTTGGGAAAGAAAATAAACAGAAGCCTCCACAAGTGGTTGGAAGTCCACTTCTGGATTTGAAAACGATATATTTTGATGTTAAATAGTTCAGACGAGTCCTACAACCAATTTGAAAGGCGAGTTACCTCTCCTGGTAGTTTTAACCTGGAGGTTCAAAACACATTGAAAAGATAGTATAGCAGACCCTGAACATCTGTATGCCCCATCACTTAAAAGCTGAAGGCCTGTTTGAATAAAGAATTATTTTACTTGCCATAGAAAAGAACAGAGAGGGGTCCAGCTGAGCCTGTCATGGGAGGGAATTTCACAGTCTAGTTGTACTGTGTGTCCTCCCAGATGAACATGTGAGGATTGTGGGACTGTAAGAAAACCTTCCCCATGACTGTCATAGTTTTTTCTCATGGGTCTCAGTTGTAAAATGAGCTCAGTCAACGTATGACTGATTGTAAAACTAGCCTAAGGACCATTTTATCATCTATTCATTCTCTTGTGGCTTACCTGCCTGACTCTCCATTGCAGTTAGTGATTCAGAATAGGTGTTTGTTGTGATACATCAGTTAGATAATTTTTGTTGATGGCTAATAAGAATGTGTACATCTAGCTGTGGTTTTCACATGATGCTTGTAATGATCTGACGACAAGCATAGAGCACAATCACCTTCTTAAGGGATGGTTGCCATCTGGATGCTGAATCATTCATTGGGAAGCATGACACAGCTCATCACTTGAGAAATAGCACCTGGTTATTTGAATTAGACTTGTTTGTGTGTGGATAGGTGTTTATGTCACAATGTGATGTTCAAAATGGTGCCCCAAACCTTTACCAACCCCACCTTCCTCCTCTAGTTATTAGAAAGTTAATTGAGAGATAACAAGGAAAGTGGTAAAATGCTGGAAATTAACAAGGCTCTAATCCACAGAGAAGTTAAAAAAAAAAGGAATTAGGATCACCTATTTGCAAGATATGTTATACTGTTAGTGCTGTATACTGCAGATTTAAACTGCTTTAAGAGTGATTACTTTCCCCTAGGAAACTCTAGGAGAGTTACTTTTGTGAGGTGCTTGTGTGTACAGTATTAGGAATGTCTAACTCAGAATTCTCAGCATTTTTTCACAATGACAATTTGATCAGAAAAGTAATGCATTAAGAAACCAATCCAGATTTGAGAGGAAGCAATTACAATTAACCTAGCTTTAAAACTAGTGTCTCCGCCTGACATGGTTGATTATCTTGCAATCATGTCATGATTCCAGTATTTCATATGGGGAAGCAGATTTTTCTTTTCCAAGTGTGTGGCTAGTTTTTTTTAAAAGTCAGTATAACATTTTATAAATGATGTAGATAAACTAGAATATGGGAGGAAGTTGTATTATGAGGAAGAAGGCCCATGTGTTCCCACACACCGATGTCACATCTGTCTGTGGGGAAGTCTAGGAGGCCTCAAGGTTATGGGTAATAGGGAGGGAGGGACTCCTGACAATTCACCCCTCTTTCACCTTTGTTGCCTGAGGGCAGCAAAGAGAATTCCTTTGATGTCACAGTTTGATAAGTCTGTTGCAGAAAGGCTTGGCTGTAAATGCTGTGAGAAAAAGCCACCTAGATAAACTCTGCATACTATGAAATCATTATGTCCTGCATGACAGAGGTGGTGTGCTGTAGAACTTGCAGCTGAGGTGATGCAATTATGGCTGGTCAGATGTTGTTGTTGTTGTTGTCATTGTCATCAGCTCAGGATGACACTGGATTATACTTCCAATTTCAGTCATGTGATATCCTCCTATGTAGAGATAGAGTGGGATTTTCCCAAGCAAAGATAAAACCTGGAGTGAGCAAGGATCCTTGTAGTTTCAGGCCATTTAGCTGAGTAGCAGGTGCCCTCTGTTTATCATGGAACTGGAAGGATATCCTTCTGGAGGAGAGATGAATGGAAAAAAAATAGATTGACAAGATGTTTTCTTAACCAAGCTGAAACTCATAAGGAACTGGAATTCGCAAATAACACCCTCAGCATAGTCAAAGGAAATCCTGTCTTTTGTGCAGAGATTGGTGAGTGGGGCAGACATGCATACATCTTTTAGCAGCTGATATAAAACTGGTCACTTGGACTTGAATTAGTGTTTCTCTGTAGAATTTCACTTTAAATTACAGTATGGTATTGCCATCTCTTTAGAATTTCGACAGTGTGTGTTGTACAGAATACAGTGGTTATCAGCCTTTGGTCCTCCAGATTTTTGGGACTTTACTTCCTAGATGTCAGTATGACCAGTGATTAGGAATTCTGGGATTTGGTCCCAAATATGTGAAGGATAAAAGGTTGAGAACCACTGATCAGATAACATTTTGGAAGGGAAAAAAATATTGGGACTTAGCCAGGTATTATTTTTTCTAGTTGTCATGCAAGGATCTTGCACTTAACAGGCACATTCATACACACATCTCATACACCCCATAGCGGGATATAAATAAACTTCTTCTTCTTCTTCTTCTTCTTATTCTTATTATTATTATTATTATTCCCCATTTGATATCTCTGTCTTAATCCTCATGACTGTCTGGCTTATTAATTGTATTTATAGTCCATCTAATGAGCTCAAGGTATCTGGCTGTTTGTCAGATCATCCACACTGCAGAAATAGAACAGTTTGACACCACTTTAACTGACATGGCTCCATCCTGTGGAATCTTGTGATTTGTAGTTTGGTGAGATATTCATCAGAGAAGTCTGGTGCCTCATCAAACTACAAATCCCAGGATTCTGTAGGATAGAGTCATGGCAGTTAAAGTGGTGTCAAACTGCTTTATATCTACAATGTGGATACATCCTCTCTTGTACTTGCAAGAACCCTGTGCGGTTGGTCAGGCTGAAAGAGAGTAACTATCCCAAAGCCACCCAATGAATTTGATGACTGAGTGAAGACTTCAACCTCTACCTCCTAAGTCCCTGTATACTACACTAACCATTATACTACACAGATGTTACAAATGAATTGCAAATAATAGCCAACGACTGAATACAGTGTTTATCTTGGGCCCTTTCACACTGCACAATTTTTGTTCTACTTTATCAACCATGATTGCATCCTATGGAATCTTGAGATTTGTAGTTTCACAAGGTATTTAGAATTCTTTGCCAGAGAACTATAATGCTTCAGCAAAGTACACATTCTTGGTTTCCATAGCCTGCAGCCATGTCATTTAAAGTGCTATGACTGTGTAGTGTAAATGGATTCCTGGAGGTGTTAAAGTGATGTATGTATGGTGGAACCACATATGGTATGTACCAGACTGAAGAGAGGAAACTTCTCTTCCAAATCGCAGAAACCCTTCAGATTCTTAGGAAAGTACTTAAAGTAATTTCACTACTTTGCTGTGTCATATTGCATGGACATTTCAGGACTGTGACTATGATTTTGAACTTAAATTCTGACCACACTAAAAAGGAGTATCTTCATCCTTAAAAGACAAAGCAGCCATAGTATTAAAGCTAAGTAAGCTTTAGCAATGTTAAGTAATAAAGTAACTATTAAGTAAAATACCAACAATACTGAACAAGACAAAAGACTTCTTTCCCCAGTTGTGTTTACTTGAAAAGCAAGTCACCAGTCCATAGCGGAAAAGCAAAACAGGAGAGCAAAGTAAGAAAGGAAGTGGTTGGGGAACAGGGAAACATTTTTTTTGGCTCCAGACAGCTGTGACCTTAACTTATTTATTATTAGCTTAAAATTTTAAATTAACAGTGGCACATTACACATGCAGATGAAAAAAGAAAAGTGGTAGTACAGTCCCACCTCTGCTTTCTGGCTGACTGGTTGTTAACATACGCATATGCAGAGACAATGGCTGGCTTGGATCCAGAAATTATTCACATTTTAACAAAAAAACAACAACTCATAAACAAATTAGGACATTAGACCTGACCTTCGTCTGTAAGAAGTAATTGTGTAATTGTTTTGCCTGGTACAGCTGTATGTTCTGTGCTTCATATGAAGAACTTTTGTGTCATTGATATTTCAACAATAGACATTGTTGAGCCTACTTGTGAGTCAAGCAGTGGTGCCCAGGCAATTTGGTGGAATGTGGCCTTGGTACTTTCTTATAGATGGGTGTCACAATGAAGTTGTAACCATGGCCTCACAGCAGTGGAATAAAAATAATTCTGCAGAGTTTGGAAAGGTTACTTTTGGGGGGAGTTGTACATCTCCCACAATCCTGCAGGCAGAATGGCTTTTCCAAGCTCTGCAATGCTTAGAAGGTAAAAACAGCAAATGTGTAAAAGCTGAATTAAATTATACAAGGAAGAGTAGGAACATAAGAAGCTGCCTTATACTGTACCAGACGTCTTCAAGGGTGCAGATGGCCCCTTCTCTTTAGTTAGAGTCAGACTAACCTTGGAGTCTTTATATTGTTTCTCCTGAAATGTGCATGTTTACCATATGCCAAGTTTAGTAGCATACTGCCTTTGTATATGGTACCTGTATTTGTAAATATGCTGTTTTTGCAAAGACATAGTGTGGTCTTTGTTTAGCAGGAAAGAAGCACTACAAAAACATTTACCCTTTCAACTTACTACTGTTTGTGAAACCAGGTTATATTTTGTATCTTACACTCTTTTAGACTTGAATGGGTTATGTTGTTTCTATTCATTGAAATCACTGTTTGGATTTGTAAATTGTTAATTGTCCAGTAAGGCATTAGAGCACAGGGTCTACATCCAATATCCAAATACTATGCAAAGAAAGTATTTTCTTAAGCCTGGGGTGGGCAACTGTGGAATTCCTGCATGCCACGCTAGCCCCCTAGGAGACCTTGAAGGGTGACACTTGTTCCTGGCCCCCAGAACAAAAACAAACAAATAGAAAACTACAGTTTTTGCCCCTAAATGCCTCTAGGGGTATGGAGGCATTTTCACCTTGTTTTGGATTAAACTGGCCCACAAAACGTGGCGGAAATGCAATCCAGGCTCCCTAGTGATAGAAATGTATTCCACACCCCCAAGAGTGTGTATGGAGGCATTTTGAAGCAAAAAAGGGGTCCTTCCTCATTTTGCAAGCCCCCTGTGGGCCACAAAAATGGTCTTCAGGGGCCACATGTGAGATGTACATTTTCCACCCTTGCCTTAAGCAAAGGTATTTTTGTTAACTAGTCATTATCCTTCAAGCTGAGATGTTTTCTTTATGGTATTTGTTGTTCACAGTACAAACATGTCCTACATGTACCATCCAACTGTTATGATTTGGCCGGGGCAGTCCTTATGCATCATTCTTCTCATACCCCCACTTTGCTAAACGCTTTTAAAATGTCTGAATTTCTCTCTCACCTCCTCTTACTTTCCCTCGCTTTTTCCTCAGCTTAGTTCAGTTGCTGCAAACTGATTTCGAAGTACAAAAGTATTTTTGCACTCATTTAAGAGTACAGCAGGAGAGGGGAGGAGAGAAGGGGGAAAAGAATCTTGCTTTTTGGACTAAGGCCTGGCAAAAACAATCTGCTGCTGTCTGTCATAACTTGAGGGGTCTTCTTCATTAATAAATTTTGCCATCTTTGCCCATTCTGATGTTGCTTGACCACATCTGTCCCAATCTTCTTCTTCTAAATGTTGGTGAATATGTCTACATTATTGAGCTGAATGCTGCCATCTTGCTTGTCTTTGTTATGTTTAAAACATAGCCCACAACTGCATTTTATGTGCTGCATCGCATATTATAATTTTTGGGTATGAGTTTCAGTGAAATTATTTCTTAGTGTGTGGGAAGTTGTGCATTTAAGAATGCCAGCTAGTCTTCTTCACATACCAGTTTATCTGCTTTTGAAGAGGTTCTTCCTTCCCACACCAAAGAAGCTGGCCACTGTCCAAAGAGCAAACCTGTAGGGTAGTGTTTAATTCCTAGAGAAACCAATACTCCTCTTTTAACCCGCAGGTGACTGGAGGTGAAGTTGTTTTTGATAATATTTGTAAATAGAAATTTCCCATTTCTTACTGTTTTGAAACAAAAATGGTTTTAGCCAAGAGCTGAATTGTTCTTCTTACTGTACAGTATCTTTTCCTACATGTCAGAATGAATCTAAATCCCAAAATCATTACGAATGCCCATAAGATATACTGTACATATACACAGGTTTCACTTTAGCAACCTTTTTTGCGGGCTTCTCATGCTCCATTGTTTTCTGCTTGTTTGCATTCTTCATTATGGATCAGTGGCAGTTTTTGGCTTGATGAACAAATACACTTCCCATAGAACACCTTCAGGACATAGGTTGACAGTAGTCAACTGTGTTATTTGGACTTGTATATTATATCAGGATTATAAACTTTATACATAATGATCAAGATTTTATTTACTTCTCTAAGCAACTGCTGGCCAGGGAATCTAGTACATGGAATTTCATCATCTCCCAGTTGGGAACTGGGACCTTAGTAATGTGGCCAGGCTTCGCCTTCCCATTATGCAAAGTTAAATGACAACCTGAGGTTCTTTCTATATTTTCTCTGTTTGAGGACAAGCTGTATATGTTACATAGCTGACACTAGATGCAGCCTTGTGTGGTAGAGACCATCATCCTGTCACCACTGTGTGATCAGCTTCTCTACAAGGACAGAAGTGTGCCTAGGTTAGGGAGGGGATCAGCTTAACAAAATCTTTGGAGTTGCCCTGGGCAGCAGATGAACACCAGTGGACAACAGCTGTGTAGATTTTTTGTGCTTCCATCTTTTCCAACTTTATCTCTTAACTCCATCTGCTGGTGGCTTGCTTATAATCTAAACAGAGACTTTGCTTTCTAATGAGTGATGTGCTGCTTCTTCCCCACCAAAAGGTCTAATCCTCTGTTTGTCACATAACTCTTGGGTGCTTTTTAAAAGCAGCTTACGAGTGTTTCCATATGGTGGCATGTTATGCCTCCTGACATGCTTCCTTTGGCTATGATCTGCTTAGGTTTTCTTCATGCGGGACAGCCAAATCTCTTTAGCAATTGGATTGAGAGGAAAAAGAGCTAGATGACTGTGGTGCTTGGAAAGCATTAGCTTGCCATCCACTTTGCTCAAGTTGTTCAGAGAAAACACCACTGCTGGAGTCCTAGAAGCAGCATTAGTTGGTGGCAAGGTAAAATTACTTATAATTCTGAGGGGCTGGTAGTATATTCAACCACTGAATTAAAATGTGTGATAGTATATATTCATATTGTTCTACCTGTTGATATGGGCAGATGGGGATAGAGGTATAGCATGGGAGTGAAGCAAGGGAGGGTTGTGGATTTCTTTGATATGATGCTTCCATGGCCGATGAGAACACCCAGCAAATTCTGTTATTAAGACAAACATTAGACGCTAGGGTAAGCTCTGGCTGGCACAAACATTGGCTAGAATCCTCTTGGTCCACTGTGCAAGTTTAACTACACTGATTCAGATGGTGATGGTTGGCTGATAAAGGCTTTGGGGCAGTGACTGAAGGAAGATAAAGCACTAGAGAAATGCATACGGTAGCTCAGAATTAGTAGATTTCAGCCTAAATTATATTGATTAGTCTAGAATGGACCCTTAGAACTAACATGGTGTAGTAGTTTGTGTATTGGACTAGAACTCTAGTAAAACAGCGTTTGAATCCTTGCTTAACTAAGAAATCCCACTGGGTGACATTGGACAAGTTATATTCTCTCAGCCTCAGAGTAAGGCAATAAGAAACCCACTCCGTACTAACCTTGTCAAGAAAAAAACTCCATGATAGATTTGTCACAAGAGTCACTGTAACTTGGAAACAACTTAGCATAACAACAACTAATGTGTAATGGGTCCCACATTGGGTGAAAGTTGGGATATAAATAAACAAATCTCAAAGCAGTTGTGTGAATGGGCTCTAAGATAATGTATTCCTTTTTTGTTGTTCCTTTCTAATGCCATTGTGTACCTTCATGCTTATGGGTTCTTCTGGGAGGTCGTTTACTTCACATTAGTTCATTTTATATTAATGAATAAGGTGAGGCTGGAAAGAGGGGGAGAGAGAGGCTGAGAAGGCTGCATGTGAAGCTGTTGGCCTAGAAGGCATGGAATGATTGAAGAGAAACTGGAAGGGGGGTTTGTTGGGTCAGAAAAGATGTTGTTGATATTGTAGATTGGCGTGGGCCAAGATAGTGAGCCTATTTTTTCACCCCTGCATTGAGGTTGCACCAACTTTATATTCACCTGACTTTCAGCTGAAAACAAAATTGGAAGTGATTTCAGGTTTGTACTTCCAGTTTATAATTGGAGAGTAGTGAAGGTGTGGACATGTGCAAATATTGACAACAGCAGCAGCAGAAATTTGTGGTGAGCTTGCAGGTGCAGCAGTCATCTTGCTCCACTTCATTGTTAGGTGAACAAACCCAAACAGGTTCTCATTTGAAATGGCATTATGCATTCTTAACATCTCTCATTTTTAAACCTAATCCATTTAGTGCAGTGGTTCTCAACCTTCCTAATGCCACATCCCTTTAATACCGTTCCTCATGTTGTGGTGACCCCCAACCATAAAATTATTTTTGTTGCTACTTCATAAATATGTGTTTTCCAATGTTCTTAGATGACCCCTGTGAAAAGATTGTTTGACCCCCCAAAGGGGTCGTGACCCACAGGTTGAGAACCGCTGATTTAGTGCTTTCTGCAGAAATGCATGATTACTGTATTACACTGTAGTCCCTCCCCTGCTGACAGCAGGAATGGACCTTGTCTGACCTGGGATTCCATAAGCTGCAATAATGAGGGAATACTAAAATCTGCTCAAAAGAAAAAAGTTTTATTATGATTTACAAGACATCCCTGGAAAACATGTGCCCCTAATGACTGGATTGGTAATGCCTCTTACCCCTTCCAGACCAACTTTTTTAGCCTGGCGCCAACATCTCAGGATTCTCCCAGTTGTACTTTTCAATCCTGTGGAAACCTCTCCTGCAGGACCACCAAGGTCTCAGAGTCCTGTCTCTGCCCCCCCCCAAAACTTGAGGTGGCCTGGCTCTGGCTTCCGGGTGACCCTCCTTCCCAACAGCCCATATCTTCCAGCTGTTCTCCTGACCAGGGCCTGCCTTCCCCTTCAGAGCTCCCCCACTTTCCCCTAACACCACTGCAAGGACTCAAGGCAGTAGCCCTTCCTTCTCTCTCTCCTCTCCATGGCACTGCCTTCGTCAGCATTGTAGGCTCAGTCCTCATACCCTTTACCTTCTGCTGCTTAACCCCATCTTGTGTCTTCTGTCCAGTCCAGGTAAGCAGGGCTAGTCTGGTTAGTTGGAACTAGACATCTCGATGTTTCTCCTGTCTCATCACATCCACCATTAGATATTCCATGAGTAACATGAAATATTACATCCTGTTTTGTAAAGCTGAAAAACTCTTTGCATTTGCCTTTCCTTTCTAGAGGAATTAGCTTGGGGTCTTGTACATATGCTATTCACTGCCATTAGAAACTAGAATTTGAGTTGCAGATGGGCATGGAATATTACAGAAAATGCTAGCAAGTTCTCACCAGTTGTTTAATTATTGCCTGCTACAGTTCTTTTTCTACTCATGTGTGGGCTTTTACAGGTCTCACAGTAGCAAAAGTTGTGGCCAGGATAAGATCTAGATTGTTGCAACACTTGTTCTCACATGTTTCAAGCTTGTTAAAAAATTGATTGTGGTTCAAAATATTCTTCCCTCTGTCCCATCCACTTGAAATTTAATTATTATATGAACTGCTTTCTGAATGCACAAGAGAGAACTTGGATGATGAAATCACTAGCACTGGCTCACTTCTCCCCTTTCAAAAGAAATCAGTGAATAATGCTCAGTCTCTCTCTCCAGCTTGATGTATTTAGTTTTAATCTCTCTTGTGCCTCATCCTTGCTCCAAGGATTTACCAGCTCAGCCAAAACCACCAGGAGTCTTGGTGAAATTCCAGACAGCTATTGGGTTTGCATTGGTTTGTTTCATTTTTTTCTTTTTGCCAAGGGGCACTTCATAATCTTAGTGTTCAGACTTTCTAAATCTCAAAAACGTATGAAGTTATTTGAAAACTTAAGCTGGAACCATATTTATTGAATGATTGCAGTACTGACCAAGTCATGTACACCAGTGCATTAGCCAGGAATTACTTGCACCAGCATGCCATTGCAGAGAGAACTTCCATACCTTCATACCTCCTCAAGTACATTGCTTTTCTCTGACATTAGTTGCCACCTGTTGTGCAGAGAAACCAAAAGATGTGCATGTCTGGGTGAAGACGTTTTGTACAGTGAATGTGAAAGGTAGCATTGTGGATTTGTATGTGGTTCAATATATGACTGAGTTAGGGGAAGTGCCCTAGCTTAACGGTAGAGAGAGGACATGTTTTGCATCTCAACTATCCCAGGTTCCATCCTCAGCAGTTCTGCTAGGACTTAGGGAGAGGCCTGCCTGAAACCCCAGAGAACCTCTGCCAACCTCATATGGACAATATGGACGTAACCCTTGGTTTATTCTGTGCTGCCCTGGCCCATAAGAATTACTCCATTGCTTTCCCTAGCACTGAGGTCTGTTTGAGAGGTTCTCTTTGTAATACCAGTGGGGGTAATACGTTATGGGAAGACATGGGAGAGGGCCTTCTTTACTGTGGGACCCCAATTATGGAATACCCTCCTCACATTAGCACCAGAGTCATCCCATCACCAAATCAAAATTAGCCTTTGGGGCCTAATTGATATCGTCCAATTTGCAAATGTGCTATGTTTGGCATTAATTTAAATTGTTTTAACTGGCTTGAAGTGACAAATGATTTAATATAGGTCTGGTGTGGACAACAGTCTCCTGTCATTTACCACAGGACAGCTGTTCTGTTTATTCTTCACAAGGAAAGTAGTTCCCAGCATCTTTTTCTGGAGTGGTTATAGGTAGAAGAAGGTCTAAAAGACCTATTACCACCACATGTTGCAGCCCATTCTGAGTTTCTTTCTGCCCAGATCTGTGACCTCTGTCCTCCTAGGGTCATGTTTGTTTAGGGTGAACTGACCCAGAGCAGCTTGCCACCTTTATTGATTTGATTTATATTCTGCTTTTCTTCCAACTTGACACCCTAGGTGATTTATACTTCAGGTTAAAACAAAACAGCTAAAACTATCTGTTGTACAAAAATTTAAAAAAACATTAAAGAAATCCAATTAAAACAGCTAAAAACATAATTAAAAAGCAAATTGCATGTTAAAAACAGCACATCCATTGCACATTCCTCTGACCCAACCAATTTAAGGCTGAAGTATTTTAAAAAAAATAAATAAGAAGGTTTTTGCCTGCTTACAAAAAGAGAGCAGAGAGGTGGCCGGTTGAGCCTCTCTCATAAGAGAGTTTCATATCCTAGGAGCAACTACTCAGAAGGCTTTGTCCCATGTTCCCCTTGCCAACCACCCTCACACTTTGCTATGGATGGCTGGCAAGAAGGAACAAAAGCCATTGTATGCTGCTAATTTCTGGAGAAAAGAGGGATATGAATGGAATAGACAAACTTTCTGTAAGCTATAAAACTACTTTTTTAAAAAAACTTACAGTGGTTGGTAACTTTCAGGGGATAAGAGGCAGCATTGCCCTCCCTCCAGAGGACCTCATAGGGTGTAATTTTTTAAACAAAATTAATTTTGCACCCAAATGCCCTCCTCTGCTTCTTAGGCTCAAAAATTTTGCCCCCCCCCCCACTAATTCAGAAGTCCACTTCCAGGTCATGTCATGTTGGAAGAAAGCCTCTCCAGGGCCTAAGATAGCCCAGGGGGTCACAGAACAGGTCAGCTGTGTCACTAAGGGGCTGCGGACTGCACTGGGTGACACCAAGAAGAGGGGTGATATCCACTTAGACCCTCCTTCCCCTTCCCAGCTGCTCTGGAATAGATAGAGGAGAAGGAGGAATAGATATGTGCCATTGCAGGCCGCTCTGTCTCCAGGGGAAAAGCCCAGGACAGAGCAGTCTGCAAGAGTATGTGTGCATTCCTTTTGCTTCTCCATCTGGGTCTTTTCCCCTGGAGTGAAGCAGCTGGAAAGGGTGTGTGTGTGCTCCTTCTCCTCCAGCTCTGGACTTTCCCTCTGGAGAAAGTGCCCCCCTCCCTGCCCCATGCTGCCTACTCATGAGTAGACTGGAGTGGGGGAGTGTGGTGATGCGGCACACTTTTGGCTCCAATGCTGGGAGTCCCGCCTCATGCACCGGATGACACTCGAGGAGGGGACACCACTGTATCTTGTGAGGAGTATTTTCAGGCAATTAAAAAAATGCAAAAGAAAAAAAAAAGAGAATTGTGTGTCCTTAAGGACCACAATAACAGCCCTCTGAGCTACATGTGACCCATAGGGAACACTTCTCCCCCAACAGCACAATAACTGACTGTAGAGTACCCAGTGACTTTCATTGGGTGAAATGCCAGTTTCAAGCAATCTCCATAAGCATGGGAACACACCTTTAATTTTGGCTTCCCTGTGCTGCTTGAAAACCAGCTCTGGAAGGTTTCCAACAGAAGTTTTGAAGGAATATGGGTGGAAGAAGGTCATAGTGGGACATAAAAGTTGCCTGTTTCCAAATTGGTTGAATTTGGTCTTTCCTCCAAATGGAAGTTCACTATTAGATCCTGATTAATACCTGCTCGCTTGGCCTCGGTCACTCACCACTTATTAAATTTCTCCATTGACAAGATTATGTTTTTGAGCTGGCAAGAGAGGATATGAAGTTTTATATGCAAAGTTTAGCCCTGTAGCCCTAAGCTGCCACAGATCAGATGTTTTAGCCACAATACCATGTGTGAAGCGGTCAATACTCAACTAGCTCTTATTAATTTGTGGATCCCTTCCTAAATTGATAGTGCTCCAGGTTGAAAGTGCAACCTAAGCACTGCTCATGCATATGTACTGTAGTTCCAAAATTAAATTTAAGCTATGCCAGCTTTGTGCATAACAAGAGCCCGCCCTTGCCTAACTTTAAGAATGCAGCCTTTAATGTTGTTTTAACTATAGCCTGTTACAGACAGCCAAAATAAAGCTGCTTCGAGTCACAGTGGAGGTATGGTGTTTCAATGATGGTCCTAAGAGTCCAGAGGCCACACCAAGCCATGCTCCAGTCCTTAGGGCTGGAGTGTGGCTTTGGGCAACTTCTGGACTCTGGACGCGTGCATCATTGAAACACCATACCTCCATGTGACTCGAAGCACTTTATTTTGGCTGTCTGTAACAGGCCTGTTTGCTTCAGTATTTAGTCCAACTAATTTCTTTGGGATGCACCTCTGGTACTGTACCTGGGTTTGGAGTTGTAACTTTAGTCTACACAGAAAGCAGAAAACAATTGTAATATGATGCCCTGCCAATAGTTTGAAATGTTTCAGTCTCTTAGGCACTAAGAAGCCACAAGGCCCGAATGTATTATTTCTACTAACTCATCATTCTTCAGCTTCATTGTGTGGAGTACAGTAGACCCAGCCTAAGCATTAGGAACCCTTCCCTCCCTCCCTCCTCTCTGTTTGTATAAAATCTCTCTCTCTCTCTCTCGCTCTCTCTTCTCGATCTCCTCTCTCCTCTGGTGTGTGTGGTGTGTGTGTCTAAATCAGAGTTAGGTCTCCTCCTTACCTGATGAAGACTAATATAATGTGGCATGAGTACACACTTTTAACAGCTGATATGTGGAAAAGCTGCTGTTCTAGTACCTTGCATACCTTAAGGTTGTTTCTTTCATGAAAAACATAGTTGTGTATGTGTGTGCGTGTGTGTTTCAGCCTTGTCTTTCTGGAACATTTAGCACTGTTATGGCTCCAACATGTACTGTAGTCTTCAGAAAGAAGAGGATGTGAATCCCTACCTTCTCTGTTGTGCTGTGCTAACGGGAAAAACATTGATTATAGATTTGACATGGTTTGGACAGGTATTTCACATGTGATCTGCTGATAAAAAGATGAACAGCTGAAGACAAAACAGAAATCCTGCCCCCATAAATCTTGCTTTCCACCTTAATCCTCCTGTCTGAGCCAGGTCTCTCTTTATTTTCCAAACATGAGAGAATCAATGACAATTTCTTGGAATGAGTATCTGGCTGTGTATTTGAAGTCATGTGTATGAGTGACTAGATTTTATCTTTGCATTCTCACCGGCTGTGTATGAGAGAGAGAAGGAGTAGGACTTGCTGTCCAATTATTGCATTCCTGAGACTGGAGTGGGTGGTGCCACAGCCTGTCTTCAGTGCAGTCAGCTGCTGAACAATCCAAAGGTGTTCCAGTAATTTCTCCAACTATGGGACTGTTTGAAGAAAGACACGGATAAACTGGCTGCTTTTCTGGCTAGTGGGAAACTATTTGTGCTCTTCATAGAGAGAAATGGATAAATTTGGAAAGTATGGCAGATCTGGATTTGTTAAGACTCGGATTCCTAGACCTCAGATTGTATTGCAGCCACTCCAGCCGTCCGCTTGCAGGTACAATCTACAGTTTCATTGTTTGGGGATGCCATCTCTTGTCTGACTGTGCTAAGGTAGAAGGCAGTGTGGGGTGGAAAAGGAGTGTATTATGTGGCTGAAATTCAGGCAGGGAACATCAAGAGGAAATTTCAAACTAAAAGACTTCTGGAAGACAGAGGAAAAAGTCAGGGTAGAATAGATTCTGCCAACCTATTTAGCTGTGAATGCTTACAAGAGTTTTAGTGTAAATGGGGCTCATTTGACTGTATTGAAAAGAGATTCTAAATACACTATATTATGAAATGCAGAATTGTTTTTCTACTGAAACATTCTTGACACAAACAATTTAAAATTCTACTTGTTCAAAAAACCTGCAACCAGATATAGAGAAATAAAAAATGATACTGTAATGGGGAGTACTTCTAATATGCTTTAAGGTTTCTAATTGAAAATCCAGAAATGCATGCACATTGAACATGTTTTCAATGAACACCAAAGGTGGAAATGAGGTAGTACTTGTGCTTTTAAATACATTATTTTAGGCTTCAATCCTAAGAATGCAATGAAATGTGTGGCTTGGCTTTCAGTACTTGTATTTCAAGTCACAGTGCTGGTGTTTTTCAGGTGCTATTATCAGTAATTGGTCAATTAACATACATGCAATAACCAGGTAAAATTTCATGTTTTAAACTACAATATATGGCAGATGTACCTTTTTTGTCTAACTGCCACCAACTTAAATAGTGTTTAATTTTGTAAGGTGTTTATTGTCAGAATGTTTCTCTTCTGGTTTGTGCTTTATGAAAGGCTGCATGTTCTGAAAAACAAGACTTAACCAAATGTTTGTTTAATTCTGTTTCATTTGGCTTATGGGGAGTTCTTGCAAAGCAGCCACAAGTCAAAACTGTTTAGAAGAAAACCCATATCCATCTTGTACCACTGCACCAGGGTTCAGTATCTGTATGCATTCTCATTTTCAAAACTTACATTGCAGGTAACCTTTCCTAGTTTGAGAAGTGTTGATGTATAATTTTTAAATCTGTAGATTTTCTATCACAATTGAAATGTTATCTGCGACTTCTTGAGTTCTTTATTGCATCATACAATTCATCAAGATTTTGGTAATGACAATCCTTTTCAACAATAACTAGCTGATTTCAAGGTCCAATATGCTGCTTGAATTTAAAGTACATTCAGAGTTTGCATAATGAATCCTCCATGTAGGCATAATTAATTGAGCCCATGATGACATGATGCTTGCAGAATGATATGCAAAAATTTCTAGTAGTTTAATTACCTTCTGAAATCATCAGAGTAATCATGACATGGGTATCAAATATATGTTGAGTATCCATTATTCGAAATGTTTGGGACCAGAAGTGTTTCAGATTTTGGATGCTTTCAGATTTTGGAATATTTGCATATACATACTGAAATACTGTGGAGATGGGACCTGCATCTAAGCATGAAATTCATTTATGTTTCATATACAACTTATACACAGATCCTGAAAACAATTTTATATAATATTTAAATAATTTTGTGCACAAAACAAAAGGTTTCTGTACAGTGAACCATTAGAAAGCAAAGGTAGTTTCTGTCTCAGCCATCCATGAAAGACATTTGGGATTTTGGCATATTTTGGATTTTCAGCTAAAGGATAGATACTCAGCCTGTGAGTATTAAGATGTCTGATTTCTTTGATCCCAGTAAGATTGCATGTACCAGAAATCTTGGTACTCTTTCTTTCAACAGATGTTAAATGGTTTTTGATCAAGATTTTCTTGCAGCATCTTCTTACCAAAGTCTGATTTCTAGTGCTGTCAATTTTCTATTCTGCAGGCTGGATGCCAGCTGTTCTACATTTTCTCTAAGCTCAGAAACTCACTTAGTGACATTCCACAAGATGACCAAACTTCATACAGAAACTATTCTTGCATTCTCAACTATTGTGTGGTTAACCTGTCTTTAACCGTTTTGTTTAAAGAGAAACCTTTAAATAAACACACATTTCTTCTCCTCTGTGTATGGGACCCTCAGTTTAATTTTGTATCTAGATCTAGTCTGAAGGAAGGCTGCTAATGACAGATGTAACACTGGAGTGTGTAATATGTTTTTCTCTGTGAAGAACTGATGTTTCCCTAGTGGGGTGATGGAGGGGAAGGAGAGACTTCAAGGAGCTTATGTATCTGGGCTTAAATTTCCATTGCTTCTAAATCTCTTAAGCATGCAGCTTAAGTTGATATTTGAGTGGATCCTTCTTGAGTTCTTTTCTAGTCAGGTTAATAAGTAGTTCATTCTTGTTTCATTTAAATTATTCCTTGCTAGTCACTAAGGCGGGATACAGACCACCCAAAAAGGGTGGTTTCCTGCCGTCCTGGTTTGCTGCGCAAGGGAGCCGCAGCGGACAAACCGCGCGGCTCCCTTGTGCAGCAAAAAGAACCCACAAAAAGCGGGTTCTTTCTGCGGTGCACTTGTGACGCTGCAAGGTGCCAATGGTGCACTTGCGGCGTCACAAAAGTGCCGGGCTGTGCGGATGCTAGACGTCCGTCACATCAAAATGGCGGCACCTGTATGTACAGGGCGCCACCATTTTGATGCCCTCGTCACGTGCAAGGGGCGAGTCGCGTCTGGAAGCGCCGCCCCTCACATGTAACGATGGCACCCTGTAGGGCCCGTCTGTACAGTGCCTTAGTTAGACTGTCTTTCCATTGTTCTTTGTTGAATAAGCAATTCAGTTTTTGCAAGAGACAGAATGAATGTTAATTATTGTATGATCTGAAATTTGGTCACATGTTGAAGGTGAGCTTATCAGAGAACCTCCCTTAAACTTATGAAGTCATATGATAACCTGTATATTCACAGTCTAGAGGCAAACCAGTTTAAAACTCTGGGCCTGAACAGACAGGCCAAAATAAAGCTGCTTTGGGTCACTTTGGAGGTATGCTGTTTAAATGATGCATGTGTCCTAAGAGGCTGGAAGCCATGCCAAAGCCACACTCCAGTCCTAAGAGCTTTATTTTGCCCTGTCTGTTTGGACCCTATATGGTAGCTCTATATGCCTTTGGTTTAATAAAGAATGAACAAAGAGAAGAGAATTTGTACATCATACACATAGATAGTACCATATAGTACCATCTTGAGGAGCACCATGTTAAAGATGTGTGTGCACGCGTGCCTTCAGGTCACCTGTCAACCTATGGTGACCTCATAAATTTCATAGCGTGTTCTTAGGCAAGGAATACTCAGAGGTGGTTTTGCCAGTTCCTTCCTCTGAAACAGAGCTTACAGTACCTGGTATTCATTGGCGGTCTCCTATCCAAATATTAACCAAGACTGACCCTGTTTAGCTTCCAAGATTATAAGGGAATGGGTGCCTTCAGGGTATTTAGCCATAGGGATGAAGGAACAGACATCAACTTTAATACAAAAACAGGAATTAACAGGATATACTACATAAAGCTTCATTGAAACACTGCATTTAATCTTCTGAATATATAAAGTACAGTGGTCCCTTCCCTTACACGGGGGATCCGTTATGGACCCCCCGCATAAGGGAAATTCTGCATATGCTTGAGCCTAATTTAAACTAATGAGGCTCGTGCCTATGGCGGTGCAGCGGCACAGGAGCGGTGTGCACCATGAGTGCACCCGCCATTACTCTTTCCGGGGCGGAGCGCTGCTCCTTCTGGCATGGCTTTCGGCGTATGCTGAAAGCCGCATATATCCTGCCTGTATGATGTAGGTGCACTGTATTGGGGATATTTCAATCTCCAATGGTCTTATTCCTATCTGAAGACATTACAAAAAGTTTTTTGGGGTGATAGTGGTGAAGAAATAAAACTTTCTCTTACAACTTTTGCAGATTTGGAGCTCCTGTATTCTTGGTTTGCCCCTGTGGTGCACTATCCTGTATTTAGTAGAATTACATCCCAAATTCACAAAACAGCGATACCTTTATTGGCCAACCAAAATCCACAAAATACATGATGCAAGCTTTCAAAGCTCCACAAAGCTTCAAAAATGCCTTCTTGTCCAAAAATGATAAAATGACTTCTCATTCCTACTCACCACCTCAAATTTACTGAGAGTTGACTTCTCACACTGTGCAAGCAACATGTGTTACATCAAGTGTCAAAACAATGAACATTCATGTACCCAATATACTTCTGGGGATGTGCTGCCTCTGCTCACCAGAGTTTGGGATTTGAGATTGTCAGTGTAGATTCACCTGCACATTTCAGTTCTAAATTTAATAGTCTTACCTCTTAAACTTCACTATCTCAAAAAACAAAAAACCCTTGAAATATATGCAGCTCCTTTGGACAGCATTCTAAAACTTTGTTGAAGTGTTCTTCCCTAAATCAAGAAAGAACACTTGGTTAACCTGAGCCGGACAGTTAAAGCAAAGCAGAGGTTGGGTTGGCTGGCAAAACCCAGATCTGACTGCACTGCACTGTGTATTAGGTTTCATAGCAGGGAAGGATTCCAGGAAGTAGAAAGCATAAACATACACCAGGTACTTCTAGAAGATGGTTTTATTGTGCACTCGTCCTAACTCTTTCATGGAATTTTAATCTGGATGATGTTACCATTTCTTCATAACATTCCAATGTCTTCTGGTGGGCCTTTCCACCAGAGCCGACATGAGCAACATACTGTATTCGTCTTTCTCCTTATTCCTGACTGTATATAAGATTTGAATCCTAATCCTGGTTCGGCTATTGTATTGTTTTACATTGTATTGTACTATATCTGGGGTCGGCAACCTCCGGAACGCGGGCCGAATGCGGCCCGCTGAGGCCTTTTGACTGGCACCTGCGCACTCCTGCCGCCGCCTGCTGCTTTTCGTCGCTCCAGGCGTAAAGTCTCGCGAGACTTCACTGCCATTTGGAGAAACAAAATGGCAGTGGCCTAGAGGTGAAGTCTCGCGCGACCACGGGAAAGGTCGCACGAGACTTTGCTGGTGGCGGCCTCTAGGAGGCCTGATGTGGCCCCTGGAGCCCTCGAACAGGGCTCCGGCGGCTGCAGCGGGCCTCTAGGAGGCCCGTTGTGGTTGTCAGGACCATGCTATAGGGCTCCGGCGGCGGCAGCGGGCCTCTGGGAGGCCCGTTGCGGTGGCCAGGGCCCTGCAACAGGGCTCTGGTGGCAGCAGCAGGCCTCTAGGAGGCCCGTTGCCGTCGCTGGGGTCCTCCAACAGGGCTCTGGCAGCAGTAGCGGGCCTCTAGGACTTTTTTGCTGGCCTCTGACGGGGCCTGGGGCCCCGTCAGGGGCCAGCAAAGAGGAGGAGGTCTCCAGCGCTGGCGGCCCCTGCCAGCTTTTTTACTGGATTAGGCCTCCAGCACTGGCGGCCCCCACTGGCTTTTTTGCCGGCCTCTGATTTTGTTTGTTAGTTCTAGTACCTTTCCATCTAGAAAGACCCTTTGTCGTGGGGTTTAGACAGCCCAGTGCCCTTCAGATACTTTGGATGAGAACTCTGATAATCTCTTATAGTTGGCCATGTTGATAGTTGTTGTAGTCTAAAACATCTGGAAGTATCAAGATGTCCCTAACTGACTCCAACATTATTGATTTATTACCATATATACTTGTGTATAAGTCAATCTCTTGTATAAGTTGAAGGCAGGTTTGGGGGCCAAAATTAGGTGGTTGCATCTGTATGCATGCACCATCATTGAATAATAAGGGCTGTGGTGATCTGTGAGTGGTCAGATACACGGATTGACAGGCTGCCAATACAAAGGGCCCACTGTATTCAGGAAGAGCTACAGAGAATGAGAATATGTGTTTATTTGAGGGGTTGAAATTGGAGTATGTGTAAATGGCATTAATAACATAAAGGTAAAGGTAATACCCATTGATCTGGAGAAAGGAAAACAGTCCTCTCTCCTTCTTCAACTTCTTTTTTGGCTGAATAGGTTTAGCAGCAACATGGGGGAGCTGTCATTTTTAATAAGGGCTTACTGTATAAGCCTCTCTGCGGAGACTACCAAGTCTCACAAGGTCATTTATTGACCGTTGATCATAATTATTTTTAGAAAGCATCTTCAGTAATGGTTGTTTAGTCTGACACAGTATTGGCTTAGCAGTGTTTGGAAATGCACATAGACTTATCTCTGTATTGGATTTTGGTTTGATTTGGCTAGATTTGCCTGATCTACATCAACTAGATGTTCAAAAATGGAATACCATTTGTGCTTGTAGAGGCTATTGCCACCCTAGTGCATGCAGGGAAAATACATCTGGGAGTGGTGAGAACTACCCTGTGGCATTATCACTCAATCTTCCCATTTGTTTCCTAATTACTATCTGTCTGTCTGTACTCTTAACTGGTTTCATTCATGTTACCACTGCATTGGCATTAGTACAACACTGCTGAGCCCTGTGATGGGAATGTCTGTCTATTAGAATTTGTACTAGCTCAGCTAGTAAATTACTACTACTACTACTACTACTACTAATAATAATAATAATAGGATTTTAAGAGAGTTACTGTGGCACAGTTAACACAATGTAGAACTTAGGCTTCATCTGCACTGCAGAAATAATGCAGTTTGACACCATTTTAACTGTCAGTGCTCTGTCCTGTGGAATTCTGGGATTTGTAGTTTGTGAGCTATTTAGCTTTCTCTGTGAAAGAGCTCTGGTACCACAACAAACTACAAATCTCAGGATTCTATAGCATTGAGCCATGATGGTTAAAGCGGCATCAAATTGCATGATGCTGCCCTAAACAGGGATTCAAAACCTAGTTCAGACACAAAGCTATATTAACTGGCTAACCACCAGCTTAATCTAATAAATAATAATAATAATAATTTTTATTTATATACCGCCCAATCACTGGGAATCCGAGTGGTTTACAACAGAGGGGATAATAGACAGTTCCCTGCCCTCAGGCTTACAATCTAAAAGACACGACACAAAAGGAGAAGGGAATGGTGAGGGGGAGGGGATCAGGTCCAGCATTCTTCTCTCCCTCTGAGGCCTGGACCAAGGCAGATGGACCGGACGGAGGGCTCTTCTTCTTCAGCCTAACCCTGATGGAGTTGGGCCAGCCTACTCTCCCCCTCATAGGCCGAAAGATGACAGTTATGGAGGGAGGAGTCTCTTCAGGCTAGCCCCTGATGGAATTGGGCCAGCCTACTCTCTCCCTCATAGGCCGGAAGATGACAATCTACTTTGCAGGGCTGCTGTGAGGGCAAAATCAGGGAGGAGGGAGATATATATCTCCATACATGAGCTATTTGGTGGAAGGATGAATAAAAGAAAATAAAAGGAGCTAGCCTTTGGCTTTTCATAACATAAGACATAAGCAAAGTCACAGTGGGAGTTTGAAACAATCTGTCACCAATACAAAAAACAAACTGGTGGGAAATGTTAACCAGACAGATTTTGACCTTTTTTTGTAGATATTTGTAAAATGCCATCTGAGCCCAAGTGATGGCAAATGGCTACTTGCAGCATGTTTTGATGTTGTACTGTCTTTTCCATTTGTAGTAGAGAATTGCAGGAAGTTGCACTAACATCCCCTATACGAGAAGAGATAGTCCTGATTATAAGTCAGGGCATGTGCTTTCGGTCTGTTGTTGTTGTTGTGTGCCTTCATGTTGTTTGGACTTATGGTGACCCTATCATGGGGGTTTATTGGCAAGATTTATTCAGAGGGTGTTTGTCCTTGCTTTCTGGTGAGTTGTATGTGACTTGCCCAAGGTCACTCAGTGGGGACTTGAATCCTGGTCTCCAGAGTTATAGTCCATCACTCAAACCACTGCACTATGCTGGTTCTCTACTACAACTAGGAATGGTTCTAAAATTTTTCGTTTCACTTGGTTCTTATGTTTATTTCATTTTAATCATATCCTGCTTTTCTGCCCACATGGGACCCAAGGTAGATTAAAAAAGTGAGGATAAGAAGTTTAAAAACAATTAAATCACCATCCTGTTAAAATACTTTAAAACCACGTAAAAGCATTTGAAAACATAACAATAAAAATAAAACTATAGTACCCCACCATATTAAACAATCCTTCTGCACAACCACTTAATCTCCAAAAGCCTGCTTAAATAAAAAGGAATTTACTGATTTAAATAAAAAGGTAGAGAGGAGGCCAACCTAGCTTCCTGTGTAAGAGAGCTTCACAATCTGGGAACTGCCACGAAGAAGGTCCTCTGACCTGTCTTCACCTTATTGGCCTGTGACAGTTGTGGGACTGAGAGGAAAAACTCGCCTGTGAAGATCTCAAAATTTGGCAGATGCACATACAAAGAACAGTCTTTCAAATGGTATGGATCCAAGCCAGACTTTATTTCAAAGCTTATGGTGTTGCTGCTGTTTTAACTGTTTCTGCATCAACTCACAATTGCTGGTTTTAAAAGCCTACATGAAGGTATATATCTATCTGTGTGCATGTATTTATTTTTGTGCATATATCTCCTCATATGTGTAGTTGGTTCATGCTATTTCCTTATATATACATTTTTGAAAGTAGTTTCCCTAGTTGGGGCCCGTTACAGACTGCCCAAAAGGGGCGGTCTCGGGCCGCTGCCGGTTGCAGCGCAGAGGAGTCGCAGCAGCCAAACCGCGTGACTCCTCCGCGCTGCAAAGAAGGAGTGCGAAAATCGCGCTCCTTCCAGCAACCCGGAAGAGACGCTGCAAGTGCCAAAGCGCGCACTTGCGGCGTCACTTCTGCTGCGCAACATGCGGACGCAGAGCGTCCGTTACGTCAAAATGGTGGCGGCTGTGTGGAACGGCCGCCGCCATTTGTTACAGACTCTGTCCGTAACAGGGTAAGGGCGTCTAGAAGAGACGCCCCTTTTTCAAACTGGGACGTCCTGAGGACGTCCGAAATGGCAGTCTGTAACCTGCCATAGTGTTTATTTTGAGATCCAGTGTGGTGTAGTGGTTTGCATGTTGGACTATGACCTTGAGATGAAAAACCACACACACTTAGCTGCAGAGGAAGGCAATATCAAACAAAAATGAGATGATAGGTTTGCCTATCCATAATAAATCAGAAATGATGTGAAAGCACATAACTATGCTACTTTCAGTTATGTATGTATGTATCTCATAGACATGGTTAACTGCATTGCAAAATTCAAAACATGCAAATACTGAAGTACAACTGTCTGTTTGGTTTTGGTATTAAGGAAATGTAAATTAAAATGTAAATTAAAATATGAAGCCAAGAAATTTCTTCCTAGTCATTAACTATAATACTCACACAGTGTACTGGTCCTGCACTTTTCTTGTATCTAGCAAGTAATGGTTTTTATTTTTTATTTCAACCCAGTTACTGCACTGAATTTTCACATTCAAATATTTTCAAGGTTAAAATTTAGCTTTTTGAGAAGTACTGAAAGCTCTCTTGAAAAGACAGTATTTTTGTTCCTTTTGTTCCATATGGGGAAATGAACTCATTCTCCAACACTGGGCCAAAATGGTTCCATTCACATGAGGAAATTAATAGGGGCAGGGGAATCAAGGTTTGCAAAAGAAAAAATACTTACTTGGGAAAACCCTTAAACTGGGATCCCATTGAGGACATATTATCTGGAGATTGAATATTGTCTGACTGTTGACAGAGAAATCCAAATGCTAAGATGGAGCAACAATGAAATGAAGTACTGTTTGTGTTTCCCTTATCCGGAATTCTGAAATCTGAAATATTCCAAAATCCAAAATTGTCTGCATGGCTGGCAGGCATAGTAACACCTTTGCTTTCTTCTGATGCTTCAGTGAACGCAAACTTCGTTTCATGCATGAAATTATTAAAAATATTGCATATAAATTTACCTCCGATTATGTGCATAAGATATATATGAAACATAAATGATTTTCATGTTTAGACTTGGGTCCCATTTCCAAGAAATCTCATTATGTATATACAAATATTCCAAAATCTGAAAAAGTCCAAAATCTAAAACACTTCTGTTCCCAGGATTTTGTGTAAGGGAGACTCAACCTATATTAGGAAGAAGCTGTGCATGGCTTGCTGGAACCTTGAGTAGAAGCACCCCACATTCCAGTATTTTGTAGTCAGTCATATTTGTTTCTTAGCTGCTGCTATGTTGTATTCTTCACTGCATGTTCCCAACTAGTCAAGGATCAAGAATACAATTAAATTGTGGTACAACATAGCTAATTAGTTTTGGCTGGTTAGAAGAGAGATGTGTCAGAGAGCCAATGATACCTCACTTCCTATAATGATGAGCTGCATGCCATCAGAACACCTTTGGTACCAGATAGGAGAAGACATTGATTGTGTTCAGGACCAGCCATAAACCAGAGCTCCTGAAAGTCTTAATCCATCATTTACGACCAGTGTAGTTGTGCACATTTTTCAGTCATTTCTGTTTGGCTCTTTCCAGACTAAGAGGGATCACAGAAAGTTTGCATGTAAAACCATCTTCTTAGGTCACATGCCTGACTTATATATATACTGGAGACAAAATTGAACTCCCTGGAAGAAATGAATAGAAAGCAGTGCCTTCATGCAGTTTACACTACCTGCAACTGGATCTGTATGCTCGGTATTTACAGTGCATTCCAGCAATCTATAAAAGACACTTAACAATAGTGGAATATCTATGGTGCCTAAAGGCACTTGGTTCAGTATTTAGAATATTGGTGTTCAAAGTGAAATGTTTCTCAGACAAGGGTGTATCATTTTCACAAAGATATTTAAAAGATTTAGGATGAGGGAATGCAAAACATATTTATAAATTACTGGTATTTTAAAACTCTGCTGCCTAAAATAATTGCTAGTCCCAGCTTGGGCAGTCCCATTAAATCAGTTGCTGAATGGCAATTCTTCCTAGTCCTATGAGCAAATCCCATTGATTCAGTGGGTCTGCCTTAGTTGGGATAAGCAATTGGATA
Organism: Sceloporus undulatus; assembly: GCF_019175285.1. Classification (NCBI taxonomy): domain Eukaryota; kingdom Metazoa; phylum Chordata; class Lepidosauria; order Squamata; family Phrynosomatidae; genus Sceloporus; species Sceloporus undulatus. Next base: position 1,232,633 of record NW_024802943.1, read on the forward strand.
TTTCATACCTTCTGTTAGTTTAGAGTGTATTGCTACTAGTTGAGTCTGTAGCCGATAACACCAAGGCCATGTTTACAAGAAGGATTTAAACAGATTTGGAAATATATGCACCACAGTCCACAGTGGTCCCAGTAATTCAGCAGGAGTCAGGACTTAAGCCTTGGAGCTCATGAGCTGCAGGTTGGCAGGCAGCGTTTCAGCCCATGTGAGTTACTGTTCCTCTTTGGTCAATGGTAGGGGTAGCCACTCTACTAAATTAAACAAAATTTGTCTAATAGATAAATCATCCTCTGACACTTCCCCATCAGTAAAATTTATTTTGGTTGCTGACACGTTGCAGGATTAATGCAGTTTGACACCGTTTTAACTGTAATGGCTATATCCTATGGAATCCTGGGATTTATAGTTTGTTTTCACACCAGAGCTCTCTGACAGAGTAGGCTAAATATCTCACAAAATTGCAAATCCCAGAATTCCACAGCATTGAGCTATGGCAGTTAAAGCAGTGTCAAACTGCATTAATTCTGCAGTGTGGATGCAGCCTGTGTCAGTTTAGCTTACTTTTCAAAGCAACCTGTCAAAGCAAGTTGCTTTTGCAAACTATAAACTGTCTTGCCCAGACTGAGCTTCTCAGGGACTGAGGCCCTAAGATGAAGACAGATATATATTAGTACCATCTGTTAGGCTGCTAACTCAGTTTAACAGAAAGACTTTGCTGCTGTTTTACAATTGGGGATTCCTGTCATTTTTACACTTCTAATCACAGCAGGTCTTGGAGTTTCTGTACATACATATGTCTAATTATATTTTGGTGTATAGTTGAGAACACCAGTGATGGCCATGGCCATGATTGGTGTTAAAGCTTCTTCATGACTGAACTAAGAACTGAGGCTCGATTGCCATCATATTTGTCTGAACATTATAAGCCAGTGTTCCGTTATCCTCCCATTCTCTAACGTAAATATACCAAAATATTCCTTTTGAGGTCAGTGGGAACTTTTCTAAGGAAAGTGTTTGAAGATCGTGATCCAATAAATAGTTTCTACCTCAATGGTTTGTCAAGCCTTTCTGAGAACCATTAGACAGGAACTGAAAGAAGGAAGTTATTATTTTGCCAAGTAACTAACAATGAGAGTAGATGTATGGAATAGAAAACCATGTAATCTTGGGTAGTTCTTTATAGCCAAGCTCCTTTGGGGAGCAATCTCTCTTCAAAGTTATGATGGCTATTTAGTGATGCTGATCATGGTGGTGATGCTGATGATGGTGATACTGTTGGTCCAACTGGTTCCCCCTGAACTGGAACAGTTTTCTGCTAGTCAAATTTGGCTGCATTCCCATTTCTTTTGTTTACACAAGACACAAAGAGTTACTGTATTGCAGGAGAGACCTTGGTATCAGTTGATCTAGTC
>NW_024802944.1:0-39498 GCF_019175285.1 Sceloporus undulatus
AATCCTTTCCCAATTTCTCATTTTTCATTAGTCTTAAGTCTTTCCTCCTAATACGGGTTTCTTGCATGCATATGATATCTGCTTTGTGTTTTTCTAAGTATAGATAGACTCTTTTCCTTTTTTGAGGGGAATTCAGCCCCTTGACATTTACTGATATAATTTTCATAGTTGTATGTTCACCTTTTGCCCTGTAAACCAATTAGGAATATTGGAAAGGAGGTGAGGACAGAGTGGAGAGGAAAGATATATATTCTCTTAGTATACTGTATCAAGTAAAATTCTATAAACAAAACGCCTGTATCAGTAGTTGTAAATAAAACAAATTTTATTTACTATAATTCGAGAATAGATAGTTCAATTAAGATTACAAATATAGTTGTTCAGACAAAACTGGTAAATCTGTATTTTGTAAATTTATGAAGATAAAGCTAACCTCTAGACAGATGACTTATACATTATAAGATTCAGGACTCAAGAATAGCAGTTAAATAGGGGATAGCATTAAGTCATAAAATTTAGTTATAAAATTTAGTTATAAACGATTATAAAAAATTCTACAATTAATTTAAGTACCCCCCCCTCCTTTGTCACCCTCCTTTTTCTTCATGTCCGATTCTCTTCGCAAATCATTCAGTAGTTTTTCAGCTTTCTCTACTGTATTCACACGCAGTCTCTTTTCATCCCAAAACACGTGAATTCCTTCAATTTCATCCCATTTGAATGAGATGCCAAAGTTCTTTAGCTTGTCTGTTACAAAGTAGTAATCCCTCCTTTTTTTAAGGATTTTCCCAGGGATGTCTTTCAATATAGTTACTTCTTTGCCTTCAATCAGTAGTTTTTTCTTATAACTCTGTTGTAGAACGATGTCTCTCGTCTGTTTACGGACAAAATAAATCACTACGTCCCTGGGTAACTTCTTCATTTTAGCAATTCTGGAGTTTAATTTATAGATTCGATCCAGTTCCCAGGGGAATTGGATCTCTGATTCCTCAATGAAATTAGCCAGGATTGGTGAGAGTTCTACATACAGGTTTTCATTGGGTTTTTCCGGAAGGCCCCGTAGTTTTAGACAATTTTCTCTCTGCTTCAGTTGGATCCTTAACATTAGGTCTTGTTCTTCTCTCTGTTCTCTGTTTCTTACTTCTGTCTGTTTCTCCAGGTCCTCAGTCTTCGTTTCAAGGTTTTTCACTCTTTGATGGTTGAGAGATCCACATCTATTTTGTCTAATCTTGTTCTTACTTCTGCAATCTCATTCTTTAATTCGTCTCTGGAGCTCCATATTTCTTTGTTAGTTTCTGCCTGAAGTCTCCTCATTTCCTGTAGGAGGAAGTCACTATTTTCCGACATCTTGTTTTGTGTTTCAGTCAAAGTTGGAGTCGAGACTCTCCTCTGCGACACCGTTGTCGCTTGCACTGGTATTTTTCTTGTTCCTCCCGGCATCTTAGTTTTAATAAGAAATGAGTAATTAATCAGTTATCAAGTGTTACAATACACATAAAGTCACTTATTTTAATATTTCCAATACAAAGAAGAATAAAGTATAATTTGGGTCTTATGTGGATTACTTAGTTAATTTTGAAGTTTCTACTATAAATTCTCCTAAGTCACTCTTATATTGTAGGAGAGACAATTGGTTCACGTATAAAATCAACTATCCCAATTTAAAATTCCCTTACCTTATAACAGTGGTTACCAACTTAGAGTCTCCCAAAATCTAAAACTGATAGTAATGTTCAAACAAAAAAAGTTTATTTCTTTTTGTTCTTCTCTTCCCTTTCTTTCTCTTACCTCTTCTCTTCTTTTGGGTTTGAGGATCTTATACTAATCTAATTCGATCACTGTCCTAACCCTTATTGTACAGTATTACTTGAGTTCAGCAGTAATATTACAATTTATTAATAAAGATTAGATCTCGGATATAGGATGTTACAGACTATTGTTTTCTCCAATATTAGAATACAGTTATATTTATATTGATCCCACTTTCACCCTCTTTTCACCCCTCTTTTTTTTCCCTTTCCTTTCTCTCCTTTCACCCTCTCTCTTTCAGGGAGGAAGCAAGGTAAAATATATCTCAGATCAATTAAAATACACAATTGAAAAAGTCTGCTACTTAGGATCTTAAATCAGTTGATACAATATAACACTTCTAGTTTAAAATGTTTCCTTGTCTTTGTAAGATTGTAACTTCCAGATATTCCCCTCTGTGTTCTCTATATAATCTTCCTCTTTTTTTCTTTTTTTCCCCTTTCTCTTCCTCTCCCTTCCCCCTTCCTCCCTCCTTCCCCCCTCTCTCCCCCTCTCTTTCTCTTTCCTCTCTCCTTCCCTTCCCTTCTTATTCCTCCCTCTTTCCAAAGCCAGCAAGGTTTAAATAATTCAAATTCTATCTCCAGTTATAGCCCAAGTGAGGAAAAAATAATCCCTTGGCAATACCTGAGATTACACACCCAACTAATATATTTTCTTCTTTATAGAATTAATTTGAAAATAGATTTAGATTTGTTCCTGTTGAGGGTTCTTTCTTCTTCCTCAGCAATGAAATTCAGCTTCTTTCTGTCTCTTGGCTACTTTCAAGTAAGTTATTTGTTACAAGTAATGCCCACTACACAAAGAAGAGGTAAGAAAAAATTCCAAGCATTTTACAGTTTCCTCCAAGCAAACCTCACTCTTCAGCCACAGATCACGTTGTCCTCTAAATACAGTCCTTTCACAACAAGTCATTGTTATATTCTTGAAGGAATACATTTTCTAGTTCTCCTCTCTGAAACCATTTCTTCACTCATTCACTTATATTCTTTCATTCATTCATCTGTTCATTCAAACAATTGCTTCCCACATTTGAGAAGATATGACTATGATGCAGACAAGAAATGAATTTTAAACAGTATGGATAAAGTACACTCTGTCATATTTCCACAGTCTAGACAGACCATGATTCCTAAGCCCCAAAAGCTTTGATGAAGGGGGAGGTTTTAAGGGGATAACAAACTGGACCCACAAGCAGAAGGCATTCCAAAACCAGGGTGCCACAACAGAGAATGCAGAGACAATATAGTTTCATTTCTTACTAGATGACAGTTCCCATAAACAAATTTTCTAATAAATTATCCTTCATACCCAACTACTAGGGAATTCTGCACCCTCCCATTAAAAAAAATATCAGTGAACTGTCTCTCTCCCCAATCATTATACCTACAAATAATATGAAGAGTTTCAGAATGGGAGCTTTGTTCAACCCTATAAGCTTGGGCAACATCACTACCCATCATCACTTCTCAAACTGGGTAGTCTCCTTCCAGAACTTGGAAATGTCATTTTGGGACAGCAGCAGCAGCAACAACATTATTTAAAACAAAAATATTTCTTATCCTCCACTCCCCAAGGTCTGAGGTGGGGGCATAACATAGATTAAAATATAATATGCAACTAACACTTGAACACATAATTAAAACATATAAACATAGGATTAAAATGACCATTACACATTAAAATTATCCAGATTAAAATATACCAATATAATTAAAGAAGATAAAAATACAATAGGATTTGAAGAAAAGGAAAATGATCTGGACATAATATTATGGTCCTCAGAAGACAAGAAAAGACAAGTTTATAAGATTTTATTGAACAGAGAATTAGAAAGAAATGAAATGAAAGACTGCATGATAAAATGGGCAATAGAACTGGGGCATAACATTGAATTAGAAAAATGGGAATCTGCAACAAGGAAAACCAACAAATTTACTGCCTCGCAAAGCTTAAAAGAAAATTATTATAAAATAGCTAATCATTGGTGTTATACCCCACTCTTATTAGACAAAATATATAAACTAAGCAACAACAGATGCTGGAGATGCAAAAAAAAAGTTCACTGATACATATGTGGTGGGGCTGCCAAATAATACAGAAATTCTGGTTGAAAATACATATAAAGATAAAAGAAATGCTTAATATAGAATTTTAATTCAATCCAGAATTATATCTACTAAACATAACTGCAGTTTTGGGAAAAGAAAAGGAAAGTAAATATTGGAAAATTATTTTATATATAATAACAGCAGCAAGGATTATACAGTGTGCCTGCGTTTTACGTGGCTTTCAGCATATGCTGAAAGCCGCACCAGAAGAGCCTGTCGTGCACCCCAGATGAACTAATGGAATGCGCACCCATGACGTACAGATGCCACTGTGATGCTGCATGTCATGGGTGTGAGCCCCATTAGTTCCTATGGGGCTTCAGCATACGCTGATTTCCCCTTATGCGGAGGGATCCGGAACAGATCCCCGGGTAAGGGGAGGGCAGATTGTAATTTCAAAAAATTGAAAAAAAGGAACAAGCTCTGAATTTACGAAATGAAAGAAATTGATAAACTGACAGCTATCATAAATAAAAATAACATGGACAAATGGGAAAGAGATTGGAAATCCATATTAGAAACAATTGAAAGAGAATAGAAGAATTAAAGGGAAAATAACAATGTAAAATAAAGAGTTTAAGGGGGAAAGAGGAAGGAAAACATTGTATACAAGTTAATAATAAGAGAAAAGGAAGTTCATAAGGTCTAAGTATTATTTTCATATTAATAGCTGAAGAATATAGGTAGAAAATAACTGTTAATTATAACTTTATTTTTGTTATAAAATGATACTTAAAAGAAGAGGTGAAGAAAATTAAAAGGAAGATAATCAACCTTGGAAGAGTGAAGAAAGGAGGTCTTCAATGAAGTTAAGGAGACAACAAGAGGAAAACAGAAGAAAAATAAAGAATATGTATCTTATATAATATAAAACTGTAATAATAAAATAAAATAAAATAAAATATACCAATTTAAAATTCATAATTTAAAATCAATTGGGTAGGCCTCTGGAAGAGAAAGGTCTTTAATACTATTTTAAATCCAGGCAGCATATTTAGCTGTCAAATATCTTCCAGCCAGTCATTCAACAATATAGGAGTGGCTGGTGAAAAGCTCCTCTAGGTGACAGTTACCAGCCTAGTCCTGGCCTGTTGAAGTAACTGTCCCCTAGAGGACCTGAATTGTAGCCAAGGGTCCGTTTAGGGGAATTTTATTATTATTGTTATTAGCTCAAATATTGCAAGAGGAGGGCCTGCTACGACAGCCCTTGAAGAATCGTCTCCCGTTGTGTATACGGAGTAGACCAGGGGATTCCAATAAATAGAGCTGAGACAGACTTTAATAACTAGATGTCTAATTTATTGAAATAGGGGAAATACATTTGCTGCGCATACACACACACATGCATACAAGGCTCAGGAAAAGCAGGAGTTAGCATGGAATAGGATTTTAGGCATCACTGGGGTGATACGTACCAGAATGTAGACTCCCTCCAGGAATCCAAATGGAATATGATGAGGATGGCATGAGGCTCAGCCATGGAATAACTGGTCAGGATTCAAGGGGACAGAGCTTCCCCCTGAAATCCAGACTGACCCAGTGAACAGGCAAATCTGATGATATTTATAGGCAAAATCTTGCTTCTGGCAAAGGTGCTTGATGGTGAGAACAAAGGTGTTTAATTACTTTCTTTTCACCTGGATGTCCCTGTCTGATTGTCTTAGTGGTCTTAAGCTGCTCGGACAATAGACCCTGGGAGGGGGTAAGAGCCTCAGGCAAGGCAAACATTTGCTCTTCCTGGTCCTATGATAATCCTTTTATGCGACTCCCTAGATATGATGATGTGGGTGCCCCTCAGGGGTGTGTGTACATGTCCTCATGCCTTGCTGGCAATGGTGGACAGGCTGTTAGAGTTCATCTAGGGGTCATTAAGGGCTATCATTTATACCAAAATTTATATGGAGCAGCATGGGTAACAGAATGTACATGTTGGATTGTATGGAAGAAGGCCATCTAGAAGGTAACTTGGACCTGTAGCTGCCAGAATCTCCCAGCCTGTGGACCATTTGAATAGGGGGTTCTGATACTTGTGTTCAAAAGAAAAGTTTTCCAAGTTGTGCCTTTCCCCTTCTGACAAGAATTATGAATGTATCTCTGTTCACTGTAATGCAGAACAGCACACTAGTATCCTGACTGGCACACCTTCCTCCACAGAACCCACCTGACACAATGAAATGTATTTATATACTGAAGAACAAACCAGCCATTTCTGCTTTATTTTCTCTCCCCCACCCCTTAAAACTGTACAGCAGAACTGAATCTGTGCAAGAAGGCTTGATTCCATCTCCATGTATTGGTTTCCATGTGACAGAGCAGCAGGGAAGCAAAAAAAAAGTTTGATACTGAGCAGACGGTTGCTCCCCAAGGACATTAGATTACATGAAGGAGCTTGGAATACTTCCATTTGCAAATTCTCACTCCGGCAGTTAATTTGGCAATGACAGCTCCAAGAGGCCCACAAGCAGAAAATAACAGAAATGAACATTGGCTTTGTGTTTGTCAAGGAGAAAGGAAAAATCCACTTTTTGAACTATGCCACCTCAAAATTTTCAAGCATGATCTCCAAAACTATCACCAGACACTCTTATCTGGGGTATTTATATCGCATTTTTATGCTTTCCTCAGCATTATTAGAACAAGGCTTGACAAAATTATGCTTTTGACTACCACTATCTTCCAGCCCACATGATTCTAGGAGTTGTAGTCCAAAAATGTAACATTTCCAAACCCTGTATTAGAACACCAGCTGATATACAAAACAGTCTTATACTGAGTCAGACATTTATTAAATTTGGTTTGATATTGTCTACATGGCTGGCAGCAGTTCTCCAGGATGTCAGAAAGTAATATTTCTGGATTTGCCAAAGTTTGGACCTGGTTCCATTGTGTTTCTTTCCCCAAAAGCACTTCACAGGTGAAACTAGGGAGATTCTCATATCATTTAAGCTCTCTGTTCTCCCAAGAAGGTGCACTTTCTTTGCATCTGAACTGTAATCCTTGCCTGCTGTAGATGCAGAATTACCAGCCTTTTCATCAGCTGTTCTGCATATCAAAGGGAAACATCACCACCTGTTAATAGCTGGTAATCATACTTCTGTTACTATAAGTCTTTTTGTTCTATGATAGTTTTATCAGGAAGTACTTTTTGTGAACCTTTGGAAGCTGCATGGACTCCCCCAAAATAAAACAAAACCCACCAAAATGTCTGGAAGTCCACATCTTGTGTGAGGGTAATACAGTGGGTTCTTCCCATCTACAGGGATTCTGTTTACCCACTCTCCCACTCCCCAAAAAATGAAAGCTCAAGTTATTTTTTATCCAGTGGATAGTAATGTGTGTGTACCTGCATCAGCATTAGATAATATGGAGCATTGTGATCCATGACACTCAAAGCCACAGATGAGAGGGTAGCTAGTACTGAGGGCCCACTGTATTTTTATGTTAAACAATACAGTGAGTCCTAAAGCTAAATTGATGCATCTGGGTGCTTTCAGGAAAACCAGTTCACCTTCTTTTTTATCTGGAAACAGGTTAATCTGTGGATACTGAAAATGCAAAGGGGGGGAGAACTGAAATAAAAATCCTTGGGGGACCACCTGCTCAACCTTCTTCAATTGTGGGTCTTCAGATATGGCTGGATTCCATCTCCCACTATTCCTGACAATTCTACATTGGAATGATAGGAAGTGTAGCTCCCAAACACCTGGAATTAAACTTAGAGAAAGATTGCATAATATTTTTTAAAATTTTAAAATTCATAAAACACTGAAAAACTAAATTTATTTTACTTTTACTTTTATTTAATTTATAAGCTTTCTCCTAGTCCAAGATTTTACTTTTTGTTTACTTTTTAAAAATTTATACTGAAACTTCATATTGGATTAAAACATTTCAATATGCAACAGCTCACAGAAATACAGAGCTATTGTGTTCAATTAATTAATTAATGCTTTCTCAAAATATTTTTTTCAATACAGATTTAAATTGGGTCTGAAGAGATTTCACTTCCTTTTTCAGTGACTGTGTTTACATTTATATGGAAATGTATACAGAGGAACACAGTTCATTTAAAGTCAGAATTCTTCAGTTTTCAAGCTCCCCCTCCCATAGCAACTGAAGAAAATAAAAGAAAGAAAACAATGGAGAGTGTTGTCAGCATATTTAGATATGTGGCCACAATACTGAGTTATCAGAAAGCATCCGGAGGGCAGGTCTACACAGTACAATTATGTGGTCTACATAGTAAAATGTAGTAGCTGCATTCACACAGGATTTTCTCAATCCATTATTCCATGGCTAAAGGACTGGGAACTGAGAACCATTTCATGTCTGGAAAATTTACTCCTCTGTGCACCATCAAATGCATGCATAAATTCCTGGTTTAAAAGAAAGCAACAGCAAAGGGCATGGGAGGTATTGCCCCCTGTACATCCTGACATACAGCTAAAAATGGTAGTCACTTTTGATTTCTATTTCTGGTCACTATCCTTGCCAGGGGAGAATGAATGGTGGGGAAGTGGGTTCTAGCTATGTATTCCACTTTGAGGCTTCCAAGAATGCATCTATACTGCTGGTATCATTTCAACTGGCATGTCTCCATCCTACATCATCCTGGGGTTTGTAGTCTGGTGAGGCCACTCTGACAGAACATTGTAAATACTTCACCAAACTACAGATCCCAGGATTCCATTGGACAGAGCCATGGACACAGGGACGTAGCTAGGATTTTAGGAAGGGGGGGTACAGACTAAGTGCCACCATTATAATGGGGCTTGGGTGTGGTGGCTCAGCAGCACACACCATTCATTTTTCTAGTGGAAGGGGGGGTCTGGACCCCAAGAACCCCCCCCTTGGCTACGTCCCTGATGGACAATTAAAGTGGTATCAAATGGCTGTAGTTGCATAGTGTGGATACAGCTCAGCAAGAGTGGATTATCCTGTTTTCAGGGAGATTTTTGTTCCTCAAAAGTAGTAACATGGGAACTTGGGAGAGTCTGGTGACAGTAAGGAGCTGCAAAAATACTCTGGGGATACATGTGGCCACATGTTAGTTTCTCCAGCTCTGGATTACAATTTGGCATAAAAGCTAACCCACAAAAACATATCCTCCAACATTTCACAGACCAAAACTGGGACTCATGTAGTCAAGCAACACTGGAGTGTGGACAACATGGAAAGCATTATTGATGGGGAAGAACAGAAAAGCTACAAGAAGCTGCAGCCCTTTGCTTTTGCTTAAGGCTACTGGAAAGGACAGGATTCTGTCTTATCCTGTCCTCCTAAATTGAGTGAAAACCACTTTGCACTTTGAACTCAGTTTGCAGGAGTGAAACAAGCCAATGACAAAGAAGGATTAGTGGGCGGAGGAGAGAGAAACATGGGTATTTTGAAAGTAGTTGAAAACTGGGATGACAGAGGATTACTCAGAACTGTCCCTGACAAACTGGGATGACTGGAGGGTATGCAAAAGTACGGTGTGGGTGAATCATATAAATCAGGACTATATACTTTGATTTGATCCTTGTTCAGTGGAGTTGACAGACTAGGACCTTCTGAAGAGATGATTTAACAGCTCTTGCTAATACTAGATTTTTTTCCCTGCTAGGCAGTGGGGGAATTTAAAGGGTAAAGCTGAATCCACCCTTTAACCCCTCCCTTCTCCAACAAATGGTAGGTAATAGCAAATGTTTTGTTCTAAGGCCATGCCTGAACACCTAATACCTGGTGGGAGCAGATAGGTGAACAGCATAGCCATAGTCCCCAGAACAAGGGAACACATTTACTGCTACTTCGCATTTATGCAATTTTGAATAAATGGGACTCTTGGGCTATTTTCTTCTGAGAAACAAACAAAATAGAACCCTTCATTTATATTTCTCTCTTTCTCTTGCACAGGGACAAATGTGTGCACTGGTCCTTAGAGAGTCTTCATCCATCACGATTAGTGGATTTTTCCTCCCAGTGCTGAATTAAACACAAAGGAGGCTCAGCAGCCTTGTAAAGAGCTTTACCCTATTGTCTTGAGTAATGTTTGATTAATAATGGCAGTCCCAAATGACACACCACTAGCATGTTGGTTCTAACTAGAGTTGGACTGTTCTTTTCTGTGCTTCTACCAAAATAAAAAAGCTGAAAATGCATGATCTCAGGAAATCCTTTCAAACAATGTAAATAGCCCATGAGTAAAGCCCAGCAGGATTCATTCATACATGTCCAGCCCAAACTGGCTGGTTTGATTCCAGTTGGAGCTCTCTTCATTATGAAGCCCCTGGAGAATGTTAATCTGTACAGTATAAACATTTATAAACATCTCCTAAATCATTACACTTCAGCTGGCCCATAAACACTCCCAAATGCTTTCCTTAGGCACTGCATGACTTTGGAAATGAAGTATACATGGATTTGGCAGCACTGAAAAGGTGGGGAAAGTGCAGGGGTTAAAAAAAGATTGCTATCAAACTCACATGAGTTAGAAGGGGCGAAGGAGAGTTCTTTAGGAAAGAGATGCAAAGTTACACAGCAAAATGTATAAGCTAAAAGTCTGGATGCTTACCAGATTGAAACCCTTTTTTTCAAATTCAGTGTGCAGATTTAGAATTTTACAGGAAGAAAATTCTAGTAGTAGTAGTAGTAGTAGTAATAATAATAATAATAATAATAATAATAATAATAGGATTTATTTATATGCCGCCCAATCACTGGGAATCTGGGCGGCTTACAACAGAAGGGATAATAGATGGTTCCCTGCCCTCAGGCTTATAATCTAAAAAGACACGACACAAAAGGAGAAGGGAATGGTGAGGGGGGGATCAGGTCCAGCATTCTTCTCTCCCTCTGAGGCCTGGACCAAGGCAGATGGACTGTGACAGTTTTTTAGTGGCAGTATCCAACTTGAAAGAGTCTTGATGAAGATGCTCAGATTTTCCTATTCACCAGCAGAAATGACTGACTCCTGAGTGCAGGTATTTGAAAACAAATCCTATTGAAATCGATGTGTGGCATGTATCTTTACTCGCTTTCAGCTAGCGTATTTGTAGGAAAAGCATGCCTTGTTATATTATTACTATTGCACTTCTGCTATAATGAGCTTTTTTTTGGATCAACAAATGCCATGCATTTAAGTATGGAGGAAGAGAGTGGACACATACTATGGAGGTGATACTGTGCTCTTGGTAGATCCTGCTCTATTATAATGTAATATTTAAGGTGTTGGATGAGAAGTGTGGAGATTTCAACTTGATTCTCCACTTCTCTATGAAACTCTGTGAATAATCTTGGCTCAAGTGCTAACTGGATGAGCAGTCTAACATACCTACTAGGGTAGTTGGGGGATAAAATGAGAACAACCATATATGCTACCTTGTGCTTCTTGGAAGAAAAGCAGGGTATAAAATACATACATATATACATTTCCATGTCCTGTTGCATAGTTCTGTAACTTCTGCTGGTGCATATACATGATTTCATTTGGTTACATAGTCATGTTCCAGTGACACAAGCTCAGCGCAGTGACATATAGACACTGTGTAGCACTTGCATCATGTGTGGGCGGTGCCGCACAGTCTTGTTGGTGCCCATAGGTCCTAGGGTTTGGGGGCGTGCGGCTTCTATCAGTGTCACCATGTCGCTTTTGCCATAATGGACTTCTGGTTGGGAGCGGCAGCCCAAAGGACGTGTTTTTCAGACGTTCCTGAAAACAGTCCTCCACAACAGCGTTTTCCTCTCCGTAATATTCCACCATGGATTGGAAAAACCTCAGACATGGCATTGTCTGAGTGAAGAGGCTCTACTAGTCCAGGACAAGAGGGTAGGAGCATTCACCGCTCTTGTGGGAAGCTAAATAAGGTGGTGGCATCCTGCCTAGATCGGTGGTGATTTAGCTATGATAACATTGGGGCATCTTGGATCCAGAATTAAAGCCAGAAGAAATAAGTCAGCTTATTTGCCCAAGCAATAAGCTCGTAAATCAATGTAAGAATATTGCCGAAATTAGAGCTGGAGTATCCCCATTGTCTCCTGGGGAGAGGTTTCAGCACTTGTGTCCCAATGATGAGATCTATATACTGTAAAAGGATGTGGGAGAGGGCTTTCTCATTTGTAACAAAAATCTTCCATCATTCAGCCTAACGGTTCTAAAATCAGAGGTTAATTTTTTTTAAAGGAATTCATCAGGTAACATGTTGTGAAGGCCATAGAAGGCCCACCACTACAGTAAGAATCAAAAATGGGAAAGAGAAAGGATGGGGCAAGGGTAGAGCTGGGTTGCAGCAGTGAGATGTCAAACTAGGGATGGAAAGAATATTTTAAAATATTCAGAAAATGGTTGAAAAACATGTTTTTTCAAGTGCTGAGAAACTCTGAGGAGAAGAATCCTGAGCAGATGAGAATCTTTGCAGTTCGAGACTTATTCTGAGCAAAATTTGCACATGTTTGTGTTGCACAGAAATCACCATTTTCTGCACAAGAATCAGGTTTTATATATAAAAATACTATTTCACCACAGAAATATTTATTTGCTGCACAGAAAAATTCTGTATTGTGTGCATTTTCCGTGCAGAAAAGAACAATTTCTGCATGGCGAATATTTCAATGCAGACATATTAACTTTTGCACAGAAAATGCTGTTTTCTGTCCAGAATATGCTATTTTCTGTGTGAATCAATCATGTGCCAGTTGAACTCAATACAGCCTTCTCTGCACAGGAATTAATATATCTGCATTGACATTTTTTTTTTTTTTGCAAACAGAAAAGATTGTTTCCTGTGCAGAACAGCCATGTAGGATTTTTTCACAGGATAAGTCCTGAATTGTGAATTTTATTTTTTTGTTTGTTGTATGTCTTCAAGTTGTTTCTGACTAAGATGAATCTATCATGTGGTTTTCATGGCAAGATTTGCCCAGAGGAGGTTTGCAATGGCCTTCCCCTGAGGCTGAGAGTGTGTGACTTGCCCAAAGTCATCCAGTGGCTTTCCATTGCCAAGCTGAGAATCAAAATCTGGTCTCCAGAATCACAGTGAAACACTTAAACTAACGTGGCTCATAAATTGTGAATGGCTTTCAAAAACCACATGATTTTCAAAGACTTTCTCTCAGTGTGACCTTCAAGAAGAAACTTTGTGAACAATTGCATGCCCATGACAAGACTAGTTGTGGTATTGCCAGTAAACTGTAGTTAGTATTGTTTCCATGTTGAAGCAGTTACTTATACTTTTGATCTAGATTATCCCTTGGTTAAATAAAGCTAATTTTCAGTAGAAATACACTGGTCTGACATCTCTGTGAAATAACCTGACAGGCATGGTTTTAAGTATTTGATAAAGAATAATATCACTGATCCCTCAAATAGGAATTCTGCCCTCTCATTATTTTTTCTTCAGTCTCCAAATTTCTATCATTGCAATAACTTAAAAATCCAACCTACCATTTTAAAGCAGAGCTTGGGCATCCAAAGAGGAGAAGTAGGCAAAATTACCAAGGAAATGTGAACATGGCAAATACAGGAGTGCTAGGTGTGAAAGATGTCCAGAGTCTTATCTTGCAGTGTTAGAAATCTAATGACTAAAGGAAAGTTTCTGGGTAGGGAGTGGGAGCAGAATTCTTTTTTGAGTGGCAATGGACTCATTTTGCCCCCTCCCCAGTAACTAAACACCTGCTGACAGCCTGCTAAGCACATTGTTTTCTGTTAAGTCAGTAAAACAATTAAAACAACAAGAATAATGAAGAACATGCTTTATACATGATAATGCTTTATACATGATACACAGAATCATGTATAAAGCAATAACAGGAGATTTTTTATTTTATTTTATTTTGCTTTTACAAAGCAAATAAAATGTAACAGGAGAACCAGACCTAAAACATCTATAATACTTTAAAAGCCCCAGGAACTTTTGAAAAAATTGTTCTAGCAGCAGGAAGTTATTAGACTAAATGTCAGGTAAACTCTTTCTTGGGCAGGCATTTCAAATGGATGACACCAATACTGAGGAAATCTTCTCCTTGGTACAAACATTAAACCTTGGATTGGGCAGGAGTTTGAAGCTCTCTGCCTTTAAAAAAAAAGTTTGGGATTTGGATTTAGTGTCTGAATCTGTTCAGCTGGGGCTATATCATAATGTCTTTGATGTATGTAATTTTAGCAATGTGCTGTTTGGATACATTTTTCTGAAAATGTAAATACTTATATCTCTTTGCATTGGCAATCCTATCTCAAAAAGCTTTGTAGGTGTAATAAACTAGTCAACCACATCTATGCAAAAACTTTTCTTTTAATAAACTGACTGGATGAAAAGATTATCTGGCAATAACATAATCCCATGTAGAAATATAAGTGCTTTTCAGTATGGTGGGCAATGTACACGGTTTGTAGTTAGTCACTGTTCTTGGCAATTTTATTATGTTTCAGTCCCAAACAATGAGGTTTCATGACCTAGATAGACGTAGTGGTCACACTTTCACTGGGAAACTGGCTTGCGGAGCAGAAAAGAATCACTGGTAATTTATTCTGGGTCAAGGCAATCATTTAAGAGTGACTAATTGAGCTGTAAATTCAGTGATTTTTGCAGTTTTAAAACATTAGTTCCTATTCCAACTAGTTTATTTTCCAGACATAAACTGTATCACACAGTTCCAATAAATGGATTTAGAAAGAAATATTAAAAACTTTAAATTATTATTATTATTATTATTATTAAACTTTATTTCTAAAGCGCTGTAATTATAGAGTGTGGTACAAAGTCAGTAAAATTAAGGAAGGCGTACACTCTAAAAGTAATAACAATTAGATAGAGGAATAGATAAAATTACAATATAGGAGAGAAAAACCAAATTAAAAAACATCAGATATAAAGGCAAATCACATCAAACATTATCAGACAGCCAGATGACAATCACAAATCTGGTAAAGAAAGAGTCATATGTATATAAAGTACCTCCTGAGTCATGTCTGCTGTATCTCCACAAGAAAACTTGGAAATTCAATTTGTTTGGACTACATTTTCCTCACTCTCCATACAGTAGTTTTATTGGGGATGCTAGAAGATACAGTGCAAACATGTTTTTTGCACCCCATTCCAGCAATATTGTTACCAGCTACATTTTAAACTGTAGTTTTGTGGTGTATCTGCAGCAAGATACATTAGCATACTGGTTAGAAGGGAGAACAGGAGTTAAACAACTCTGTATATACAACCTGTTGAGTCATCATATTAAGTGGGCTTGGTCTTCAAAAAGCTGAACCATGGTGGATCTGGTAAGGAGCAGCCTTTTGGGACAGTGCAAAAACTGTCTCTGTTCAAAAGTGGTGTAGAGCCAGCATAGTATAGTGGTTTGAATGATAGACTACAACTCTGGAGATCACGGTTCAATTTCCCAATTGACCATGGAAAAGTACTGGGTAAGTAACACACTCTCAGCCCCAGCAAACCCCATTATAAGTTTGCCTTAGGGTCGACAAACATCAAAAATGACTTGAAGGCACACAAGTAAATTCCAAAGTCTAAGTACTCTGGCTCTACTGAATTGTGAGTTTCCCTTTTTTGGTAGCCTGTTTTTTTTGTTTTGTTTTGTTTTTTTGGGGGGGGTATTTTTTACTTGAACAACATCATTCAGACTGGAATGTGTCACTGAACAGGTTCTACTTTGATGTTTTCTCTCTATCAGGAAAATATCTATGCCTAACTTCAAAATGAATCAGTCCTGTGGTGCAACTTTCTTGCTTGAGCTACTAGAATCTCTTTCCTAAAGCAATAACGTTGAGTCCAATGGCATCTTAAACAATAACAAATAGTCTAGTAATACTTTAAAGACTACCATGTTTTATTTGGCATACAAGTATGCCAAATGTGTCTGATGAAGTGGGATGCAGTCCACAAGAGCTTAGGCCAAATAAAACCTGTTAGTCCTTATGGTGCTTCTAGCCTTTTTGTTTTTGTTTTTCCTGCAGCAGACTAACACGGCTGTTCTACAAAAATGTTTTCCCAAAGGATTACTTTGCCCTTTAGTGTACTGTGATACCTAACGCCTTGTTCCTGGCATGTTACAGCAAATCATTGTGAGTTGTTGGTGAAGAGGGCACTTGGCTGGTAAAGAGGGCACTGTTGGATGCTGGCTGGAAACAGGATAGTTCATCAATGGGGCTTTTCGTATATTTTAACTGGACAAAATAATTAGCACGAAAAACTCAATTTGCTTGAGGGAAACAGAAAATGCTTCTGATATGAAAACACTCATTATTGAAATGTGGGAACAGATGTGATACCATTTCCCTGCTCACATTACACAGTGATACCTATGTAGTTAATTCCAATTGAGTTAAATCCTGGGATTTGTAGTTTCATAAGATATTTAGAAGTCCCTGTTAGTGCCTTGCATCTCTGGATTCTGTAGGATTCAGCCTTAACAGTTATGAAGCTGTTCAAAGTGTACAGTGTGAAAAGGTGTTCACCAAGTTTTTGATCATTATTGTGTTTTGGATGTATTTAACAAATATACTGAATTTATATATAAATATATAAACGTGTGTATCTTTATTCAGCTAAATAATTGATTACAATTTAAATGCTCAAGTATTAGCACTACCTTATATGAGTCAAAGAGCAAAGGTACAAACACCTGTCTGTTTGAAAGGAGAAACCCCCAAAACACCCAAAAGGGAAGAAGAGACATCCATGTCTTCCAAACTACATTGTTATTCAGAATAATCTGCAGAAAGCTGTAATGGGACAAGTGATTTTTTTTACATGGGATAATTAATTAGAACTCATAAAACCCAATTAAACAGCACTTTTGAGACCATCAAGTGGTGCATGTTTGAGACTGTGACTATGACAGCTTAAGTACCTTTTTATGGCTGGGCAATCTCTCTAGGATTATTTCACTGCTCTAACTAAAATGTGAAATGGCATCCGTTTGGCCCCTGCTAATAAATTCTTCAGTAACTGAGGATATTAATAATCTTTATAGAGGGTAGCATTGTAGAGCGAGAGGGCAAAAAGGAGTAAAGTAAAGCCAGCTTTCTGAAGCGTTAGAAAAATGTAATCCCATTTCAAAGTGATAATTTAAGACTGATGCTGCCAGTTGACTTTGGTGAGTCTGAAGAGATGGTCAAGTCAGGTGGCAACACACACACACACACACACACACACACACACAGAGCAACTGTGTAGGGCACAGACAAATGTTTGTCACTTAGAAGCTGGTTCAAGGGTAAAATATGATATCATGAAAAGCAATGCTCGGGATGAGAAGGTATTTGAGCCCAGCTACTGTTATACAGCAGGCAACATAAGAGGAGGGTGAAACCTGTCTTTAAATTTAAAATGTAGAGAGTGATTTCTAGCACTATCGGGCATGTTTGTATTCAACATACATCTCTCATTTCCCTGACTGAGAGGGTATAGTGGTGTTTGTCCATGCATTTGCTCACAAGCAGCAGTACAAAAGAATGATATATAATCTAGTGTGAGGTAAACACTCACTTTTCTTTTGTTTATTGACACAGACCCCACTTCTGTTGAACTTGGCAGTCAAGAGACCTACGCTATATGCCAAGCACTAATTCCTTGACTGCTCTGACAGGGATTGGCACACACACCTGAAAGTCATTAGTACTTGGACCTGTTTTGTTCTCACATTTTGAGGCAGTGACTCGCAGCCATGTAAGACTTCAGCAAACACTTTATCATCCTCTCCTCTACGCCCCTGTCATCAGCTTGAATCTCAGTGGCCCCATCAGTGTCTGACCATTACAGATAATAAATAAAGGGTGAAGAAGAATCACCTGTCTTAGGAAGTGACTGCCTCACATGCGGTTTGGGATTACCATCAACGCTGGACATGACAGGTAGCCAGGTATTTTATAGCATCTAATTAATATGGTTTCCATGATATTATGAAAAGAAAAAGAAAAGAAAAGCATACACTTAAAATCACCTATATAGACATTTTTATCTTTACAATATAATCTGAATAAATTAAAATAGATCCATCACACCTTAAATACACTTTAAATACCCTGTTGTACTTGTATTTTTTTTTTTAAAAAAGGCTATATTTAAGAGGCCCTAAAGGTAGCTATTTTTAAAATCTATTCAAGGCTTTTGTGTATGCATGTAACTTGAAGTTACCTACAGTCTCATGATGACACCATGAATTTCATTTCATTTCTTTCTTTCCTATCCCAAAAAGTAAGACATAATTATGGAGATATCTGTGTGATTTAATTGGGTGTTCCTATATTATAAAGGAGGCTTCACAATCAGGTTATGAATCGACTTGAAGGTAGTAGATTCGATCCAACATTGGGCTTGTGTATTATAAATCAGTATGTGGTATTATACATTGAGTGTGCTACATATATCCTATGTTGATTGGCACCATCCAATGCACAAACAGTTTGTCTGCACAACCAAATGCACATCTGGTTCATTTTTGGCACAATTCAAAATTCTAGTTGTAAATGAAATATGTTATATAGATTATCTGAAAGATCATCTCCTTATATGAAACTGCTTGAGTCTTAAGATATCAAAGGAGAGCTTTTTCACAATTTCGCCACCACCACAGGTCTGTTTAATGGGAGCACAGGATATAGCCTTGTTGGTTGGTGGTCCCAGGCTATGGAACTTCCTTCCATCACAGGCTAGACTGCCCCTTGTCTTCTCTGCTCACCTTTCATTGGCAGGAAAAAAGTTTTTATTTAAATAGCAATTTGACTATTAACTGGTTGTACATAAGGGTCTTTTTATGGAAAAGTATGTTGTATTTTTAACTTTATTGTAATGTTCTTAAATTATTTTATACTTTTTAAATGAATGGGGTTTTGATTGTTTAATTGTGCTTTCACTTTTTAATCATCAGGGCTTTAGCTCTATCTTGTTTTAACCTTGCTGCCTTCGGTCTTGTCTTGGGATAAAAATAAAATAATAAATGAGTAAACCAATAAACCAAATGTTTATGCACATATGCATGAGCATTCATGTGTAAAAACACACACATATAATTCTGCTTCCAGGGACTGAATGCACATGGTCTACATTAGACAACAATGTCCAGTTGTTTCCATAGAAAAAGGTTTCCTCCACAAAAGGTATACCAGATGACTGTGGCATGGAGGTGACTCTGAATGCTATGCTTGTGGAATGTAAATTCTGGAAAGTTTTACCAGACTGATGCTTTGAGTATGGTCCCAAATTTGTGACATTATGCAGAGAGGCTATATATATTCCATTTCTTCCTCTTTGCTCCATATGGGACATCAGAAGCCTGAAATCAGATGGGTAAGTGGTATGGCTCTTTCTGCAGAGACAGGGAATATCTTTATGCTATTATTATAGCAATTTGATACCATTTTAACTTATATGACTCTTTCCCATGGAGTTCAGGGATTTGTACTTCAGCATGGTACTTAGAATTTTTTTAATAGAGAGCTGAAGTACTATAGATCAAGGGAGCGGAATAGAAATTTCTAGCAGTAACTCACCAAAGGAAAAATCCTAGG
This sequence comes from Sceloporus undulatus, assembly GCF_019175285.1. Classification (NCBI taxonomy): domain Eukaryota; kingdom Metazoa; phylum Chordata; class Lepidosauria; order Squamata; family Phrynosomatidae; genus Sceloporus; species Sceloporus undulatus. Next base: position 19,417 of record NW_024802944.1, read on the forward strand.
ATTCTGTATGATGAACCTTGAGGGTTAAAGTGCTATCAGGCTATATTAATTGTGCAGTTTAGACCAGATTTCCTTCTGCAAGGTAGAAACTTATCTCTTGCCTTGCAAAAGAGTTCCAGAGATTCTATGAGCGATAAGTTTCTGTGTTTTCCTTTCTCAGAGCTTTTTTATTCCCTTTTCTTTTTATCACATGAAGATGACATTCCTAAAAATTATTGTTCTAAAGAAAAGGAATATCTGTTCAAGAACTGTATTAGTATGATATGTGATTATTCATTCCTAAACATGAACCACACAAGCTAAGAAAGCATGCTTTTTGTAAAAATGTTTCAGCTTCCTGTCCACAGGACCATTTTAATGAAAGAAAGCAGCTGTCCATAATCATCAACATGCACAATTTTCAGAAGAAGGTCAAAAATCAGTATTCCATTATTAGATCTTTTAAAAGTGAGTTGCCAGGACCTCACAGTTTTAAAACTACCAAGGAACCGATAATCAGATTTCCAGAAAAGGGGATATACCATTAGTCTGGTGACCTAGGAAAATCCAGTACATTATACTTTACAGCCATGCTTCTGAATACATAAACACAACCATGATAGATCCTATTTGAGCTTTTTAACTGCACCTCTGAGTCCAGTACATTTGACTCCATGGTAACTGAGACATTTGGTATTTTAACTAAAAAGATACAAACTGTGGCTTATAAAAATCTTTAAATGTTCCCAAGAAATTTCTGAAATATTTTCCTCCCCAAATTTATGAAACACATGCAGAATCTATGACTTGTGTTGTATAAAGGGCTCTTGTAGCACCTTTGAGATTAACTGGCAGAAAGAAAACTTGGTAGTGTGCCCATTAGCACTCTAGCTGGGCAAACAGGGCAGTATCTGCTCCAGAGGATAAATAAACATAAATCAGACACTAAGAAAGGGAATATACAAAAACCAGTTACAGAACACTTTGATCATCCTGGGCATTCCATCTCAGACCACAGAACAGCAGTTCTTGAACAAAAAACTACAAAGGAGGATTGAAAAGAGAAACAACAGAATGAGAATATATCCACAAATTCCAATTCAATGACAATGGGTTGGAAAGAGACAATGGTTTCTTGGCACACTACATACCCCAACCCCATGGGGACCATTGGCTTTTGTGGTGTTCATGTGACATCATATCTTCTTTCTGGTCCCCAGTCGCACCAACACTACATTCCTATAACTCCTTTCACCATTCATTTGATTACAGATGGGAGTTTCTCAAAAGGGAGATACAGAAGGCACAATTTCAAACAGTTCCAGTGAGAAAGAAAAATGAGAGATGTCTCAAGAAACCAGGATGGATGATGAAGGAACTTTCAACTGAGCTAAGTGTTAAACGGAACATGTATAACAAATGGAAAAAGGGGGAAATTACAAAAAAGGAATTCAAAGAAATAGCAGGCATGTGTAAGAGTAAAGTCAGAAAAGCTAAAGCGCAGAATGAACTCAGGCTTGCTAGAGAGGTTAAAAACAATAAAAAGGGCTTTTATGGATATGTCTGCAGCAAAAGGAAGAAGAAGGAAATGGTAGGGCCACTACGTGGAGAAGATGGCAAAATGCTAACAGGGGACAGAGAAAAGGCAGAATTACTCAACACCTTCTTTGCCTCAGTCTCCTCAGAAAAGGAAAACGGTGCTCAACCTGAGGATAATGGAGCAGGGGACAGAATAGGGGAATTTCAGTACAGAATAAGTAAAGAGATAGTAGAGGAATACCTTGTTAATCTAAATGAATTTAAGTCTCCAGGACCAGATGAACTACATCCAAGGGTATTAAAAGAACTGGCAAATGTTATATCGGAGCCATTGGCAATAATCTTTGAAAACTCCTGGAGAACAGGAGAAATCCCAGCAGACTGGAGGAGGGCAAACATTGTTCCCATCTTCAAAAAGGGGAAAAAAGAGGATCCAAACAATTATTGTCCAATTAGTCTGACATCAATACAAGGAAAGATTCTAGAGCAGATCATTAAACATAGAGTCTGTGAACTTGATGGCAATTCTATAATCACAAAAAGTCAACATGGGTTTCAGAGAAAGAAGTCATGTCAGACAAATCTGATCTCTTTCTTTGATAAAATTACCAGCTTGGTAGATGAAGGGAATGCTGTGGATATAGGATATCTTGATTTCAGTAAGGCCTTTGACAAGGTTTCCCATGACATTCATGCAAACAAGCTTGTAAAATGTGGGTTAGACAAGATAACTGTTACATGGATTTGTAACTGGTTGACTGGCCGAACCCAAAGGGTGCTCAACAATGGCTCCTTTTCAAACTGGAGAGAAGTGACCAGTAGGGTCCCACAGAGCTCTGTCCTGGGGTCAGTGTTATTCAACATCTTTATCAGTGAATTGGATGACAGAATTGGGGATATACACATCAAATTTGCAGATGACAACAAATTAGGAGGAGTAGCTAATACTCCAGAGGACATGATCAAAATTCAAAATGACCTGAATAGACTAGAAAGCTGGGCCAAAGCTAACAAAATTTCTCAACATGGAGAATGTAAGGTACTGCACTTAGGGCAGAAAAATGAAATGCACAGATATAGATGGGGGACACCTGGCTGAACAAGATGACATGTGAAAGGGATCTAGGAGTCCAAGTAGACAACAAGTTGAACATGGGTCAACAGTACGATGTGGCAGCTAAAAAGGCCAATGCAATTTTATGTTGCTTCAATAAAAAGTATAGTGTCTAGATCAAGAGATGTAATAGTGAAAATATATTCTGCTTTGGTCAGGCCCCACCTGGAATACTGTGTCCAGTTCTGAGCACCACAATTCATAAAGAATGTGGAGAAACTGGAGCGTGTCCAAAGGAGGGCAATTGAAATGGTGAAGGGTCTGGAAACCATGTCATATGAGGAACGACTTAGGGAGGTGGGGTTGTTTAGCCTGGAGAAGAGAAGGTTAAGAGGTAATATGATAGCCCTGTTTAAATATTTGGAGGGATGTCATATTGAGGAGGGAACAAGCTTGTTTTCTGCTGCCTTAGAGAACAGGACCTGGAACAATGGATGCAAGCTACAGGAAAAGAGATTCCACCTCAACATTAGAAGGAACTTCCTGACAGTAAGGACTGTTTGACAGTGGAACACACTCCCTCAGAATGTAGTGGAGTCTCCTTCCTTGGAGGTCTTTGAGGAGAGGCTGGATGGCTATCTGTCGGGGATGCTTTGATTTGGATTTCCTGCATGGCAGGCTGTTGGACTAGATGGCCCTTGTGGTCTCTTCCAACTCTACGATTCTATGATTCTATGATCTGCTCACCCTGGCCTTAGCCAACATTGTTCCTTCTGACTCTGTTCCCCCAACAAACTGTTGTTAAAATTGAACTTCTTGTTTCATTACCATACTCACAGGTTTTTCATTTCTATTGCTATTTGCACACACAGCTTTCTTATAATGGCACTTCACTCCATGCATATAAGGAAGTCGACTGTAAAAGTTTTTGCTACCAATTTATTTCTCTCAGTCTCAAAGGTGTTATAAGATCCCTTTGCATACTTATCTAAACTAACATGGCTATGTATTTGAATTCTGTGGTAGAAATTGTTATCATGAGGACCTGCTTAAAATTTGTTTTTCGCTAAATAATTATGTCAGGCTAAAGAAGATGGGCCAGAAACAGCGGCCTTTGGCTGCTCCAGACCCAATCAGGCTGAGACTGCAGCAATCGCACAGCCCCCATCTGAAATGGACCATTGTCACAGTCTCAAGACAGCAGCTGGCAGGGACAGGTTAAATCCACTCTTAAAGAGCCGTAGTGGCATACTGGTTAAATACAGGTACTGCAGCCACAGCATTGTGAGTTTGATCCTGGGGGGCTCCAAGATCAACTCAGCCTTCCATCCTTCTGTACATTGGTAAAATGAATACCCAGCTTGTTGGGGGCAGTTGGCTTACATGTTGTAAACTGCTAGAAAATGAACAGTTCAGTATGAACTGTATGAAGTGGTATAGAAATGTTATACCATTGCTGTTGCTAAAAGTGCTGGCTCTTGCCAGCTTGGTGAAGCCTCAGCATGGCTTCCAGCCACTTTGAGGGTGTGCATCATCTAAACATCACACCCCCAAAGCAACCAGAAGCCACTGTATTTGGCCTTTCTGTTTCAGACTTGAGTTGTATATATCTTAAGAAACTATGGGCAGGAGGACTGGTCTTCCAAATGAGAATTCTGACCTTCATGAAATTCTCCTTCCATCTTCAAATTTTTAGCACTCCAAAAAGTGAAACATTGAAACCCATATGAAACCCCCAAAGTGACTAGAGGCCGCTGTATTTGGCCCATCTGTTTCAGACCTTAGTTGTGTCTATCTTAAGATGTAAAAGAGACTGAGAACCTTTATATCATGGGTGTAGCTATGGCCAGGGGGACTGCTCTTCCATATGAGAATTCTAACCTTCATGAAATTCTCCTTCACTCCCCAAATTTCTAGCTCTCCAAAAAGTGAAACACTGAAAACCATGCATATCTAGACATCTGATATTTGCTATGCTTATATTCCATTAGTAACCCAACACCTTGAACTGACTTGAAATGAGCTTGGAAGCACATTAGAAGCCAAGTCAGTTTGCACTGAAGTTGGTGTAATACTGGCATATGTGAGCTTTAAAGCATACACCAGAAAAATTCTTGTTGTTACATTTTGCATAGCTGTAGTTTCCAAACTTTCTCCTCAGTTATCCATACTGAGCAATTTTATCAACTAAACATAATAATTGAGTAAGATTGTTCACAGCATTGTTCCAGGACATCATGGGAAATAAAAAATTATGACTTCCCAGCTGCCTTCCACTGTTGCCAAGTAAGCCATTGACCAGTGGAGAATAGGAGGCACTGTCTTGGGAGGGACCACTTTTTTCTGAAGGTCTCATCAACCCTTCAGTGTAACATCTATATTTGACCTTAGATAAATGAGGCTGTTAATTTTCATTACAGAGACAAAAAGAGACTGGAAGAAGAAACAAAATAAAGGCAGCTGCCTACATGGGATAAAAAGAAAAAGAGAGAAAAGGGATTGTCATGCATCTGCCAAACCATGACACATAGCTCATAAACTAGTTCAGCTTGGTGGACTATAATAAGCTGTGGAGGACTGTTGCAGACAGAACAAAATGAAAGGAAGAATAGGGAGAGCAAAGTGGCCCAGAATGAAATTTGAGCAACCCAGTGGTATACCAAAGATCCTTATAAATGCAGTGGCTGAACTAAGCAAATTCTGTACTGCCTACAGTGCAAATGAAAAAAAAAATTAGCCCAAGGAGAAGAGGCCCAAGAAGCACTGCACACAGCATTCACCGCAAGGATAGATCTGAATGCTTTTTCAGGTCTTGCACTGTCAGCAAAGGATATAGCATCATAATAATGTCAGCTTCTGGACAGAAGAAAGAGCTGGTTGAATTTTACAAGAGGGAAGATGAATACTTGCAAAGGAATGGTTATATGACATAATGTAGGTTAACTGGTCTCATAGTTTTGAGAAGTCAAGACTAGCATTTGAATTGCTTTCATAATCTGCCCATAATGGCAAAAATATTCTGGTCACTCTAGGGAAAATCATGGTGTCCAGTCCACACATGCCATGAGATACTTGCATATTTCCAGCATGACAGATTTTAGAGGATATTGGAGTAGGTAATCTCTCTCTCTCTCTCTCTCTCTCTCTCTCACACACACACACACACACACACAACATGCAACATGTTATGATGTTATACTCGGGCAGTGTAACATCCCAACAACTCTCCAATGCTATGTTATTTTCTTTTCAATTACTATGAAGAAGCATATTATTACAGAACTGAGTTGAGTCAGAGACCTTGTATGGTGTTCCTTGGCTTTTTGTAAAACCATATTTAGTTCTTAGCTTCTAGCCCTAGAACTGTGTAGTAGGTTCATTTATACTTATGAAAAACTGAAAAAAAGAAAGGATAACTAGAGCTATGAAGTCAGGTTTTACAAGTAGCAATATTACTGCTTAAGCATTACTATTTCATACTTTATGAGAAGTGAGGAGCTTTAAAAAATAATGAAATTACTGATATAATCATTTCAATGTTGGCATAAAAAGTGGCTCTTGTTATGATGGGGTCCATACTGGGAGAAAGGTGGGGTATAAATTATATTAATTAATTGATTAATCCTAAAGTATTATTTGGAGATTTTGGACTATTTTTGTTTTTGTTTTTTCAAATTCATTATAATAATAATAATAAAAAAGAGTAAGTCATTAGCAATGGTCACTTGTTAGTTACTTTTTTTTTAAATAATACACAATGAATAGTGTTAGCAAGATACTTTTTAAAAGTAGTGTTCCAAACCCTGAGGATTGTTTCAAATACCAGAATAATTATTTTTTTCATTTGCAGTGATGTTATTCACTGTGTTCCAAGGAGCTTGGGTTGAAGTATTGAGTTCATGGAAAGAATGATGTGGAGGAAAGTGAAACCCACCCATATCACAATTAATCAAATTTCAACCAGGATTTTAAAAAGTGCACAACACAGTAGTGCACTGAAAGTGCAACTGGATACAGCAGCAGGAACTACCTTACAAGGCATTACAAAGTCTGAAATCCAGAACACAATAGAACAACATTTATCAGAACTATTGGACCACCTGTATGAGACCTTAAAGAATCCACAAGACAAGATTCTCCATTTATTATTCTATCACTCTACTTTGTATATTGAATACCAACAGACATATTTCCTTTACAGTTAATACAGCAGCAACAACTATGCATTCACCCATCCATTAATATGGATGCAGTGTAAAGGAGGAAAAATATTTCTCATATTTCCACCAATGATCTTACTTCCCACATTGCATTCAAAGTGGAAAATTATTCTCTCAGGCAATGCAATTAACAGGTTGTAAGTAAGGATCTGAATATTGTATTGCAAATACAATAACTAGCAAGAAGAGAGGGACAAAGAGTCTACAGAGCCAACTAAATGTGAAGCTTGTCATTTTGTCCAGACAAGAGTCTATCCAGACAAGAAAAAAAGTCTCTGAAAGTCCCAGTTTCTGCTCCTGTACAAACTAATTTTAGTTTGAATAACTGCATAATATTTCCTCCTCCCTGAATTATTCTCAGTGAATTCCCAGCTTTACCAAAGACTTTTCATTCCCACTCCACAGATCAGTTTAAATTAACCCAGTATTTCTCAAAATGAAATGTATCACTCCATAGCTGTCCATTTCCATTATACCAGAACTAGTTAAGATGACTGGTGCCAAGAAAGACAACAATTGTTTCCAGGAGCCAGATTCAGCAGTGATCAAGTAAGGGTGGAAGGAATACTAGCAATGAAAGGAAATTAGTCTAATGTTTACATAGTGTATTGATGCTAAAGCACTTTAATGCTTTGACTATGATTCCTGAATAATAACTTTTGGGAGATGAAGGATGAAGAACCCTTGGGGTAGGGGAGAAAAAACTCAGGATATTTGAAGAAAGAGATGGAATGCAAACCATGAAGATGTAGGTTACATCAAAACAAAAAGAACTGGAAAGTCGTGAAGCTTCCAGAGACTTTTTTTTCTTTCTGGATAAGCCCACACTTTTCAGAAAGTGATAAATAGTAAACATTTCAAATGGACAGGAAAATGGTAATTCACCAAATGGTGACTGGGAATGTATGCATATGTGAATTCTTTTGTATAAATTGTGACTACAAAAACAGATATGCCACTCAATGGAAGAAGAATAAATTGAGTCTCTTCTGCTCCATTCCATTCCTAGTGTAGGCCTGTTTTGCCACATGAAGAAAAAGGAGTAACAGAGAAAAGAATTCTACTGGGGATTGAGAAACTCCCAAAAAAGGATTCTCAAAGTGACCAATGCAGAGTTTGAGGTGAGCTCCTCATGAACCCACTAGGTGACTCAAGTAGTTCTGACATGTCTGGTACACCCTTTGTTCAGAAAAGGAGTGTTTAGCAGTTGGTGAAGAAGTGGTTTGGCTTGTCACAAAATGTAAAACAACGCTAGCTAGATTTTGTTTTCCTTAAATTAATACTTAACAGAACACCATGATTGCAGTTCACTAGAAGTACAAGCGCTTTTCTGCAATTACAACTAATGTCAGAAGTATATGCTGTTTCATTTCCTTTGCAGAGGGGCTGCTGTACTATGGAATAAAAAAAATCCCATTGAAGAAAATTTCTATGCATGTTGTGCAGCAAAGTAAGATTGTATTACAGACTGGGATTACTGATTTAACTGTCTTCTTTTTTCTCTCCCCAATACATCCCTGATACAGTTTAAGCTTAAATAGCTATATAAGTTCAAATGTATGTTTATAGGGTGAAATAACTGGGGGTTTTATGTTTCAGAAACAATGAGCTTGGAGATCAGCCATCTCTCACTAAAGCCTATAGGTTCAGGCTTAGGGAAATGGGTTTGACATTTTCCATTCTACATTTGTTAGCTGATTTTATTTTATAATCAAGATGCTGTACAAAGAAGATACCATCCGAATTGCTGATAAAGTTAGTACTGAATGTTGTATTACTAGAAATCTGGCTTGCTGGTCTCTGGATATATTCCAGGGATATTTGTTTTATATTATATGTGGTGGTAGCTTCTCAGAGGAAAAGAGTATGAATTAAGTAGGAACTATTTCTAAGGGGTCTACTTCTTAAACCCATTGGCACTGGCAAATGCAATCTATACAGTTTTCGAAGAAGTAAAAGTTTGCAGGCAATATTCAGGGCTGCAGTTAATCATTGGATTTCAGTGGCTTCAAGAAATTCCAAAGAACTCCAGTTCCTTGTAGATATGTGTGCTTATCACTACGAATGTGCAGGCATGTACAAGCTAAATAATGTCTACACAGAAAGTAGCATGTTACTTAATGTCCAGAACCAGTATCTATGGAAAACATGCTTTTCCATATGATTTTTAAAATGTATATAAAATACAGTTCTTGTTGGCCAGTAATAATATTTGGGCAAGGCCAAATCCCAGTGCAGTCTGGGTAAAAATCATCCAGCTACAGCCAAAAACAATGTACACAACAGAGTATAAAAACAAAACAGATAGTGGTATTGGCAGTGCACTGACCACTTTTCACAATTAAAAGAAATAATCACAGACAGTTGATTTGTCCAAAGTAAAGGCTTTTATCTTCAGTTATAATATATATACAATATAATACAGTGTGTGTGTGTGTGTGTGTGTGTGTACACCTCTCTGACTTATCATCAGCTTCAAAGTCTGCTTCACAGCTCCAAATTTAGCTCACACAGAGACAGCAATCAAAGACATTTCTGCTTCAACCATAATAACTCTCAACCAACCAAACATTGCAACTCTCAACTGTCACCTGTCAATCAAAATATGTTTCTGCTGTTTAAAGATATATTACACCAATAGTTCTCTCCCAAATACTATAATTATATGTTAGTGGTAGATTTGACCCCAAACTAGTAATGTTTATATTTTACTCCAGTACCTTATTTTGGCAAGATCAAAGCCTATGATGGCCTAGAGAATTGGTTGAGGCCATATTAGGCCTGAGTTTGCCCTGCTTTACAAAGGTCACTCTTCTGTCTGAAGTACTATTGAATCTAAGTACAATTCCAAAATAAAGAGCTATATAAAACAAAGGTAGAGCAAGAACTTTGAAGCTGCTATCAACAGTTTATGCCTGGACAAGGAACTCACCACACAAGTCATGGTCCTACCTAACATGTTGAAATGAATTGTATATTTGTATTTAAAATATACTTATTTTTAGATTTGCCTAAACAAATACAAAGATATATATTGAAATGTATCCTCCTTTGTATTTCCTCATTTTTAGCAATACCAAAAGTACTCACTCTAATCCCATTCACACACCCACAACATTTTTCTTTATATTCTGAGTTGAATGATTCTATTAGTCACCAGCCAGCATCCTTACCCTATATTGTGCCAAACACTATACATGATGTGATCTATAAATGCATCATTTTTTCTCTTTCATTCTGTTCTGCTCTATACTATGTGCATACTACCTCATACTATGTTAATCAAACAATTATCAGTTGAGTTGGTCACAAGATTCTTACCATCCAAGCCTCTCTCTAAGTTTTAGATTTTTTTAATTACTTGCTTTTGCTTGTTAACTCTACAATTACATTTTGTTTTAATTTTAATTTCCTACTGACAATTTTCATCCCACACTTCAATTTTATAAATGGGTCTGAGGGCTTGGGAGGGGGAGAGAAATTCAGGTGGAAGATTCAAAAGTATTTTCAAGAGTATTTTCCCAAAAAAATTATTTGAACCTTCATGAAACAAGAATGGGAGAGTTGGAGATGATGATCTATTTGTTATGTGAAATGGTGCATTTATGTGACAGTCAGGTTAGGGACATGGCTTCTGGTATGAGTGGCTAATGACAAACAAGCAGAGAATATTCAAAGCTGCAAGCTTTTCTGTGTTATAGTAATAACTTTTGTATAGAGTTTTATATAGAGTTCTACTTAGTTTTGTGGTACTTTGAGGCAGCCCACGGGCTAATCAATAAATATTGAATTGTGTTATAGTAATATGTACAATTCCTATGTTATTTGTAGCTCTGTGATTCTGTTGTAACTCAAACATGAAGCACCAAATGCTTATTTCCACTGGATCAAAAACTATCTGAGATGTTTGATTATCTGCATTTTTACTGCCTTAATGCCCCTCTGACAGAACCATGAAAAAAGTCAGCCTCAATGCATTTTGTGATCTGTTATGGATCCCGATAGTACAAAGATTAATGAAGCAATAGCCTCACTGAGTATTATGAAACTAGCACAATTGAAAATTCTATGTGGCCAAAGATGCTTCAACCATCGCTATTGGAAATTGGTCATAAAACTATGCAAATAGATCTTTGGGTTTTGGAAACCTCTTTAACATTTCTATTGTGTTTAAATACTTTGTGGGTAGCCTAAGTAGGCATTTTTTCCAATTTTAAAATGAGAAAAAAGAATATATGGCTTAGACATTACACCAAACACTCCTCATCATTTCAAAACGCAGAAACAAAGAGAAACAGATGTGTTTCCATCTCAGCTTTTTTTTTTTGAAAAGTAACACTGTGAATAGCTACATGTTAAGTGAGATATCTGTATCTATTTACAGATATATAGAAATAGGCATAGATATAGCTTTAGATAGTGTATTTTTTACTCTAGAAATACAAGGTTGCTTAAAAAGTAAACGGAATAGTAATAATATAATTCAGGCCATAAACTCTGGGCAATGCCTGTTCTTTGAGACTGTTGGTTAGACTCAAAGAGAACTAGGTGCACTATACAGAAAGAAACAACAACAAAAATTACCAGGAAACCATGCTTTACATCCTGAAAGTATTGATTGACAATATTTACCAGGTAATATTGCTGGCTGAGGGTTACTACAAGTGAAATAAACTGTTGAAGAAGAGAAAAGATCCTTCAATGAATATATCCAAGAAAGCAAAGGGGAAAGAGGTTAATAGATGCATATAGAGAGAAAGTATTAAACTTCAAAGAAACAAAAAATGTATATAGAAAGGTAATTCTGAAAAATAATGTTAAAGCCTTGCAAAATGAACCACTATTATGGCCAGTACCTTAACATAATAGAAGAAAAAGCTGTGAAGGGGAACATCTGGAAATGGTTACAGAATGGGACACTGAAACAGAAACAAAATAATTTATATTTGCAGTTCAAGAACAGGTGTTACAGACACCCAGCATCAAGGCAAATATTTTTTTAAAAACAATTAACTATGGATCATCTGTATAAAGAGAAGGATGAAACTGCTGACCACTGTATTAGTTCTTGCTGGAAGACTGCAAATATTGAATGTAAGAAACACCATGGAGCCAAGTGGCTCCAATGATACACTGATATTTACGCAAAACACATGATTTGCAATCTGCAAAGAACTTGTAAGAACATAAGTCTGAACTAGTTGTCGAAAATCATGAATAAAAATTGCATGACATTTTAAAATTCAAAGTGGAAAACTATTAGAACATAATATGCTTGACATAACTCTGGTTGAGAAAAAGAAAGTTTGGATAATAAGTGTGGCAATCCATGAGGACAAAATACTTGGATACAGTTATGAAATATCAAGACCTACAAACTGAAATTCAGAGCCTCTGGAAAAAGAAAACAGGAGGCTGAGGCACATCCTTTGGCTCGGCTGGAAGACTTCCATTCAAACCAAAGGACGCGCCTCAGCACTGAATGGGAATGGCTTGGCACCGGGCAACAGAATGAGACCGTTTTGAGGACACTTTGGTGTGCAGTAAAATGCGTTTTTTCTCAGCCTAGTGAGGCCCCGAGCAGCCCCTTCCTGTGCCCATAACAAGGGGAAAAGGTACGAAGAGAATTAAAAATGGAACTCAAAGTAGAAAAAGAACAAGAAAAGGAAGGGAATAGAGGCAGATGGAATATGAGGAAGGTTAGGAGTAAAGAAAGATAGTAGAGATGTACAAGGGAGAGGAAGAAAGAGTAGAGGAGAAAGAGAATGTGAGAGGAAAAGAAAGAATAGGTAAGGAGGTTAATAGGTAAAGGGGTTGATGGAAAGTAGGAAGTTAGCAACAAGCCATTAAGTCAAATAAGAGACTAATGTTATGAGATTAGGGTGTATAACTATGGCCCGAGACAAATGGGCCCAAAGCACCATGCTGCCGCTGATATTAGGGTTCTGGAGCATGTAGCATGCGCATGCTCTGGAACCCTAGGACGTGCGGGCAGTGGCCTAATGGCAGCCTCCCATCCATACAGGGGCTGCCATTTTAATGTAAGAGATGCACAGTGTATAGACGTTGCTGTGCATCACTTCGTGACATGCATGCTGTTTTTCTGGGTTCTTTTTTGGGGCGGAGGGATGCTGTATTGTTTGGCAGCTGTGGTGTCCCTCTGTGGGAAAACAGGCTGCCACCAGCCCGGACTTTTGGGGGAGTCTGTTTCATGCCTAAGATTGTCAGATTGTAAGAATGTAAGATTCTGATATAATTATGTTAATTAGACAACTGTATGAATTATATGTATGTTTGTTTTAAATCTAAGTGTTCTTAACATTCAATGAACATTTTTGTAAAATAATCTTTATTGAAATTCTTCCCTAGAAATTACAGCAATATTTGTCTTTTTTTTTTAAGGTAAATTTGGTGGTTGCAAATTACAAAGGGTGGTGAAATTTTGATCTTTCAATTAATAGCTAAGTATCTTAAGTGCTGTTTTACTTCTCTACTTAAACCAATTGTTACTGTGGGCTTTAAGGGATTATAGTTTTAGAGGTGGTAGCTATTCCAACAACATGGGATGAGCAGACATTATAATTAATTATTTCATTGAATAGGGAGATACTGGAGTACTTTTCAAATAAAGCTACCACTCTTTAACTGATTAAAGGAATGAGCTTGCTGCCACATCTAAGAAACCCTTGTTTTTAGGAAGACTGGTGTCTGAAGCATATTACAACCTAACCAGAAGTACACAAAGATAAACAGCCCTCAATTATCTCAAACCCCAAATTTGAACATCTTATGCTTTTTTCCTGAGGCATAAAAATATTGAGTTGTTCTGGTTCATTGCATTGTGGTGAATCAATCTAGAATTATTCCCTGAAAAGAGAGAATTGCAGCTGACATGCTATTAACGCAAAGGATCATAGTCTCTTGATCAGCCCAACAATGTCTCCATGCAACAGATGGTGGGGGAATAATAATATGCTGTTCTTGTTGTAAGGGGAAAAGAAAGGAAAACAGGGAAGGATTTAATTTCTAGGAAGTGGAAAGCAGTAGAAAGTTGTATGATGAATATAGTCTAGGGAGAAAGAAATATAAAAATAATATATCCCCCTCCTCCCAAGGGCTGCCAGGCTCCTCATACTTCTTAATATCCCAGACAAACATCCACCCACTTTAAAAATGTGTATGAAAACTTAAGTTAATCACATTTGGAAAACACACACCCTCCTTTTAGCAGAAAATGATTCTGTTGCATCTCCTGCCTCAAAGACCTCTATGCCACATTAATCAACACTGCCAAAGTAAACCAAGTTCCAGTATGAAAATTAAAGTCAGAGCTAAGCTTCTGAAAAATAACAACAACAACAACTCCCAGCTGCCTGAAAAGATGGCCCCTAGAGTTGGATAAAAAAAGTTCTTGGGTGGTTTCTTGGCACCTAACTTGCATGACAGCTAAAACTCATGTTTAAAAAAAGAGCCAGAGAAAGAGAGAGTTGAGAGGGGGGTGGCCACTGGTATAGGTAGAAAGCTAACAATTGACAGTGATGCATTTAAGTATTTTACGCCAGGGCTCAAGTCAAATTTCAAGTCTCTACCTTCATGTTGCATGTCAACTGCAAGATACTTTCAAGTTGAGTCTCAAGTTGAGTCTCATGTCTTACTGCTTTATCACACTAGGGGGGCAAACAGGATTTAAAAGAGAGTTAAACAAGATGTTGTGTAGTAAACATCAGGCATTTCCTGTTTAACTCTCATTTAACTCTTGTTTAAATCCTGTTTGCCCCCTAATGTGATAAAGCAGTACACAGTATTACACAGAATGAAGTGGTAATCCAAAATAGTAGCATTCCTTTCATTGTTGTGTTGTGCCTTCAATTTCTGACTTTTGGTGACCTAAAGGTGATTCCATCACCTTTCCTTAGCTCCCTCTGTTTTCCTAACTGCCTGGCTCCAGCCAGCAGACCTCTTTCTTCCCTCCTCCTCCACTCCATGGTCTGGCTTCTGGCCCCCCTCCCTTGCTTATTTTTCCCCTACCTCTTTGTCCCAAATTTCTTGGGGGGGGGGGTCTCTTAAGAACAAGAGCAGCAGTGGCAGAAACAACAAAAACATTTCCAGTCTCACCCCAAATCGACAAACAAGCAACCAAAAGAGAGGGAAAGAAGAAGAAAAAAATAGTGAGGGGGGCCACCGAATGCACACACACACACACACAAGAACAAGGTGGCAACAGTTGAGGTGGGCTGAAGGTGGGAGTGAAAGAAGGAGGAATGTGTTATGTTACTGAGCCAATGCCAGCAAGGCAGTTGCTAAAAATATCTAAGGCTCGGTACATACCTGTAAAATGGTCCTGTGCAGCGGTGGCTTTTTTTCCTCCGCAGGGAAGCCGCAGCCACCAAACCGCGCAGCTTCCCTGTGGAGGAAAATGAACACACAAAAAGTGGGTTCTTTTTATGCTGTGGCGGCAGCATAACAAGTGTGCCACTGGCGCACTGGTTACACAAGCGCTGTGTGGCACTGTGCGGATGCTATGCGGCGCTTGCGTAACAATGGTAGCGCCCATGTGTACAGGGCGCCGCCATTGTGATGCCCTTGTCACATGCTTAGGGTTGAGGGGCGTGTGGGCAGAGCGCCCCAAAGCAAACCTAGCACGTGATGAGGACGTCGCAAAGGGCCGGTCTGTACCAGCCCTAAGTCTCAAGACAAGTTAAATCAGACAGTCATTTATTACCAAGTCATTCGAAGTTGAGTCATTACAGTGACTTTAGTCCAACTTGAGTCTGAGCAAATGACTTGAGTTTACATTACTGACAACCAACCCCATTTCCTACATCACGACTCAAAAAGATCTCATACATAATTTTTATTTTTAAATAGGGATGCTCTGTCCCATCCCAAATAGGGAACTTAGGAATTAATGAGCTCCTCTTGCAGAGTAATGATATTCCTCCTTCAAACAATAGTCAATATAAAGTGGATGACAATGGGAAGAACAGAATGGTGTATCAGTCTTAGAGCTGATACTGTGCCAGTTTCATTCTTCTATTAGCTGTGGAAGGGTTTTGTACTGTATATAAAAAAATACAAGTTTCTCTTGTTACTCATGTGGATTTTTTTTTAAATGCGAATGTAATCAGTTATGCCCTTTTACCAACAACTTTAAATGGAATAGTTACAGAAATATCGCTATACTACAAATGTGTCTTCTCTGGTCTGTAGAAATAATCTGTATGGCAATTCTTTGGGTCATAGAATCATACAATCATAGAGTTGGAAGAGACCACAAGGGCCATCCAGTCCAACCCCCTGCCATGCAGGAACTCTCAATCAAAACATCCCCGACAGTGGGGAGTATTATACTGAAGCACAGAAATTGAGAGCTTAGAATCATTGAGCTACATTTATACTATCCTATATGTCAAAGTTGGCCTCACCATTAGAAAAAATGAAGCTGTTGCTTTGTGTGGCAGATACTGAGAGACAGTGAACAATGATAAAGAGGAAATGACTGTGTGTCCTTTACAGCTTATCCTGGCCTCCTTAAGGTAGATAGTTGCCCTCAGATATTCTTGAGGCTACTTCTTGATTGAAATAAGATCCAACAAGTGGACAAGTGGAGAATGCAATAGGTGTGCTATCTTGTCCTGTGTTTCAGCCAGCAGAATGTCTTGAACCAGCACTCCTGAAGATGATCATGTCTACTCACTTTACTCTACCATTTCTAGCAAGCTAAGTGTTTGGATTAAAACATTTTTGAAGAATATCGTTACTAGCTAGAGTCACACTGGGCCAAAAATATCATAAAGGCACCAGGGTCCATCTGATCTTAGAAGTTAAGCAGGATCTGCTCTGGTTAGTAATTGCATGGGAGTTGATCAATGAATACCAGGTTCTGTAGGCTGTATAAAGAGGAAGAAACTGGCAAAACCATCTCTAAGTATTCCTTGCCTGACTAACCCTATGAAATTTATGGGGTCCCCATAAGTTGGCAGGCAAGTTGAAGGCACATACACACAGAGTCACAGTGCTCAGTCTCCCTTGTGTGAGAAATATCTATTCAGACATTTAGGCCTAAGAGAAAGAAATCATCGTTAGGTTTACCATTTACCAAATCTGATGAAAACAATTGAATTGGCAGCATGGCCATGCACACGTGCTGCCATTGAGGATAACGGGACTTCAGGTCCCACAGTTTTCTGTATCCATGGAGGATCTAGAATGGATCCCCCACAGATATCAAGGTCCCACTGTATAAATTGAAGGGGTCCTTCCATTCCTATGCAGGCAGAAGAAAGAAGAAGGGACCCATAATTCTTTGACAGTTATACATTGGTAACTGGTTTATGTTCACAATCAATACATATCCAGTAGTGAAGGAAGTACACAGAGATTGTAAAATGCCAACAATCCACTGCAAGCAATGGTAGTATGTTCTCCTGTTAACCAGGACATAGCAGAATGACGTTTCTACCCCTGTCTCACTAGCAATCTCCACTGTGAGGAGTAATTGTGACAGGGATCTTTCCTCTGATTGACACACTGCTAGAGATTGCTGGTGGGAGGGTGTGGCAGCATCAGTGTACTGCAGCATAGTTGGCAGGAGAATAGTAGCTCCTGTAGCTTGCAATGACTGCTGCTGATAAATCAGGATTGGAGGGATCTGGCCAGAATACCCTACTTGGTTAAGCATATTTACCTAAGTAGCTTATCTAGAACTTGACCAATATATTTAAAACATTGTTGTTAATGCCTTCAAGTTGGCCTTGACCTATGGTGGCATTATGAATGAGACATCTCCAAGACACCCTGTCCAAAATAGTCCTGTTCATGGCCATGGCTACCTTGATTGAGTCTGTCCATCTGGATTGCATTCTTCCTCTTTTCCTCTTTTCCTGCTGCCCGCTACCTTATCTAGTGTGTCATGGCTTCTCATCATGACCAAAGTGTGACAGCCTCACACATTACAATGGAATTCAACTATTGAAAACATTAAAAACAAAATAAAGCATACAATTCAAACGGATAAAAGCAGTGATTTTTTTTTTAAAAAACCCACAAAAAAGTGCGGCATCATCTTAAAAAACGTTTCTTCTAAAAACTTCAGTTCTCAAAATCCTGTCAGAATAATTGTTTTTTTTTTTTAAATTGCTTGACAATGGTAGGAGAGCAATGTTGGAGGCATTTCCCCCTTCCTAGGAAGAAAGTTCCAAAGTCTTGGAGCAGACATTGAGAAGGCCTTACTATTTATGTCTGTAGAAATGGTGGAACTGAAAGAAGGGCCTCTCCTGAGCAGGGTCATATGATAGTCAGATAGTCTGGATATAATAATAATAATAATAATAATAATAATAATAATTTATATAAATATATAATCACAAGCAAAGTAATAAATATCAACCTAGGCAATGCTATGTAGTGGTCCTAATATTCCTATTGCAGCCCTACTAGCCTAAATTATTTACACACACAACTGTATTCCAGGATGTGTACATGAAGGTTAGTAAGATTGGCTAACCCATTAAAAATACACACAGTTAACCAAAAGCTCCTTAATCACCTAATAGCTTTGTCTGATGCCGCAAGTTATTGAATTTGGCACTAAATTGGTGTAAAACTGACAGGAGCACTGGTTTAACTGGTATGAAGCTTAAGATGCACATTATCATTATGTGCTGTGCTGATCCTTTCAAACCAATGAGAAGTTTGTCATTGTGATCCATGTGATTTGGATGGAAAGTATACATTCCCAATATGAGCTGATGCACTCACAAATCATATGGAGGCCTTTTGCAAAGCCAACAGTTATAAAATTAGCTGATTCTCCACTTGATGCAAGAATCTCTATCTGGCTGTAAATGATGGCTCTTACTAATTCTAACCAAGACAAGCAATGCCTCTTACCTTATAAAATGAATCCCACTGTTGCTATCATCTCACAGTTATATCCAATGAAAGTGGTGTGTATGTTGTTGTCTCAGAAACACAAGATGAGTTAAATGTTCAATATTTTCTTATAAAATATTTAGGTTTATAAACAGTTGCAAAGTGGCTACTGTTTATATAATATGCACAGACAGCTGTGATCCCTATCATGAAAGACACCAACTAATGTATAAGCTCTTAGCAAGGAGCAAGGATTTTTTTAAAATTTAAAGATGCTTAGTGCCTGTGCCAGCTCCAGAAAAGTGGGTCTGTAAAAAGCACAATATGCATTTTCATATTTATAACATCCCAGTAAAACTTGCATGGTTTTACAACACTACTTGCATTCTTCTTTATTTATTGGAATGTGGAATTTTTAAAGAGAAATATGTAGTTAACTTGCTGTTACATGTCCTCACGTTGACTTCGGGATGAAACAGGTGGCCCGTTTTGGCCAGCTTGTGGCTGGCTTAGGGCAATGTCGTTTAGTTGCGCCACTCCCACAAGCCAGACAAAAGCCAGACCGGTGATTATATGCCGGCCAGCTTCTCTCCCACTTGGGGGTGTGGTGATTATACACCACTTACCCCAGAACAGGCTCTTCTGGAGAAAAAGCTAACTCTCTAGGAGAAGGGGTGGCTTTTTTCTGCACCCAAAAGGAATGGATATTATCTGCTCTTTTTTGGGGTGCAATCTAGCTGGATTGGGGCTGGGCACCTTTTTGCCCTGGCCATAATCCAGCTCTAAGCCACTCCTTTTCATCCATCTGTTTTGCCCCTAAGACTCATGGCAACCTTGAGAATGAGACATCTCCAAGTCACCCTGTCCTCAACTTCTCTGCTCAGGTCCTGCAGGCCCAGGCCTGTGTTCTCCAAGATCGAGTCTAGCCATCTGGCATGTGGTCTTCCTCTCTTTCTGCTGCCTTCCACCTTTCCAAGCAACATTGTATTTTTGTATTTTCTAGTGATTCGTTTTTCCTTATGATGTGGCCAAAGTACGATAGCCTCAATTAAAGTCATCCTGGCTTCCAGGGATAGTTCAGGCTTGATCTGTTCTACAACCCATATGTTTATCTTCTTGGCTGTCAATGGTATCCCCAGCTCTATTTTCTGGCACCACATCTAAATGAGGTGTTTTTTTTCCTGTTGGCTTTCTAAACTGTCTGGCTCTCACATCTGTACATGGTGATGGGGAACAAAATCTCTTGGACTATACTCTCTTTTGTGATCAGACCTATGCCCTTCCCAGTCTTATTCTTATTTCTTGACTGCTGTCACAGTTACAATCAATATTTGATCCAAGGTATGAATCAATACTCTTTATTTTAATAATAATAATAATAATAATAATAATAATAATAATAATAATAATAATAAT